>NW_022196900.1:4198650-4236548 GCF_008632895.1 Mastomys coucha | reverse complement strand
AAAAAAAAAAAAAGAAAAAGAAAATCTCCCCTGTAGCTCAAATCTGTCCCATCTCTCTCCCCCAAGTATCTCAATTCTCCTCCCTGTCTCTCCTAGCCTGCGGGAACCTGGAAGTCCTGCCTCTTTCTTTCCAACCAGCCATTGGCTGCTGGCATCTTTATTGATTGATCAAAAACCAATGGGGACAAGGACCTTCAGCATCCTTACTCACAGATTCCTGATTAATCAAAGCATCAGAACCACTCCTCTACAAAGGACACCAGGAGAACATGGCTCACCAGTCAACTAAGTAGGACTCACATGGGTTCACAGAGACTGAAACAGCAAGTACTGGGCCTGCATGGTCAGCACCAGGTCCTTTGCATATATATGTTATGGCTGTTATCTTCATGTTTTTGTGAGATTCCCAACGGTATAAGAGGGTGTAGTTCTGATTCTTTCACTTCCTCTTAGGACTATTTCCCTCTTACTGGGTTGTTTTGTCTAGCCTTGATATAAGGGACTTAGCCTCGTCTTATTATGTCCTACTTTGCCCCATTTGGCTATTGTCTCTTGGAGGCCTGTTCTTTTCTGAAGAGGACACAAGGGGTAGTTGATCTGGTGGAGTGGGGAGTTGGGGGGGGGGCTAGGAGGAGTAAAGGGAGGGGAATCTGTGGTTGGGATAAATTGTATGAGAGAAGAATCTACTTCTCTTTCAATAAAAAATTATTTTCAATAAAAAGGAAAAAGAAAAGAAGATGACCATTTTACTAATAGTAATCTACAGACTCAATGCAAGCCCCATCAAAACTCCAGCACAATTCTTCACAGAAACTGAAAAAAATCTTTAATGTCATATGGAATCACACAGAGACACACACATAAATACAAACCAGTATAACTAAAATAATCCTAAATAATAAAAGAACTGCTAAAGGCACCACTACCCCTGATCTTAAGTTGTACTACAGAGCTACAGTAATACAAACAGCATGGTATCAGCATACAAATAGACACATCATCAATGGAAACAAATTGAAGACCCAGACAATTCCATACACCTACTGACACCTGAATTTTAACAAGGAAGCCAAAAACACACACTGGGGGAAAGAGAGTACTTTCAGAAAATGGTGCTGATCAACTGGGTAGAAGAACCAGAAGAATAGAGGAATACAAATAGATCTGTGATTATCACCCTGCATAAAGCTCAACCATTGGATGGAGGAACTCAACATAAAATAAGATACCTTGAATCTGATAGAAGAGAAAGTGAGGAATAGGCTTGAACTCATTGGCACAGGAAAAGATTTCCTGAATAGAACACAGCACAGGCCCTATAGTCAACAATTAACTAATGGGACCTCATGAAACTCAAAAGCTTTTGTACAGCAAAAAATGCCAGCCATCATTCAAGCCTACAGGATGGAAAGAAAAAAAAAACAAAACCCTGTTCCAATATACACATGACAGAGGATCAGTATCTAGAGTATACAAAACAAAATAAAATATAAAGCGAGTAAAAACAAACAAAAATCAAACAACAACAAAACAAATGAACAAACCCAATGGAACACAAATAAAACAGTGTTACCTCCTGCTTCAGCCCAGTCATCTACCATTCTGACAGTCTCCACCTGGAAGCTACTATCCCACCTGGGGAGCTAAACAAAAGCTCTCTGCAGACTGTCAGTTCTCCTTTGAAGTAGCCGCCTGGAAGTCTACCCACTGAGACTTCTGAGTCACTGGGGACTTTGGCGCCTGACCCAAACTGCAGTGTTTACGTTATGCAAACATCTTGGAACCTAGAGATTTGCTTTCGGTTTTCGGTTTTCGTGTGACTATAAAAATCCTGGCCCCCTGAGTAAAGTGTAACCTTGATCGGAATACTTGACTTGGTTTCATTATTTTTCTTGCAATTCTAACCCTTTACTTCAGGTCCCTGTGTTCCTTCTCCTAAGAGAACCCAGTTCGTGAAACTGCAGGCAGTTTCAAAACAGAAAACCCAGTTTAAAAATGGGCTATAGAATTCAACAGAGTTCTTCAAAGATCAAACACAAATAACTCAGAATTACTTAAAAAGAATGTTGAACATTCTTAGCCACCTGGGAAACACAAAACTACTTTGAGATTTCATCTTACCAAAATCAGAATGCCCAAGATAAATACAAAATAACAATAATACAAAATTTACAAATGTACAGCCCACCCTGGGAAGGATTCAGGTAAAATGAAACACTTCCTCATTCCTAGTGGGAGTGCAAACTGGTTGAGGCAGTATGGAAATCAGTGTGGAGTCTCCTGGGAAAGATGAAAAGATGGAAAAGATGAAAGATGCCCTACCACAAGCTCTAGCTAGACCACTCTTGAGCATCTGGCAAAAGGGCTCTACATCCTACTACAACAATACTTTCCACACATGTTTATTGATGCTCTATTCATAATAACCAAAATTAGAAACATTCTAGATGTCCATAATCTAATGAAAATGTGGTACATTTGCACGGTGGAATATTATTCAGCTCTTAAGAAAAATGAAATTAAGGAGTTTGTAGGAAAATGGATGAAGTTATAAACAATCATGCTGAGTGGAGAAACCCAGACCTCCAAAGACAAGCATTGCATGTTTCTTCTTATATATGGATATTAGCTTTAAATGTGTGTTTCAATCAGAATATCTACACAAGTTAGGTAAGGGAGCAATGGAGAGGAAGGACTCTTCCAAGGAAAGAGAAATTGAATATAACAAATAAAGGGGAAACTAGACTAGGAGGATGGGGAGGGGAATAGGAGAGCAGGGTAGAGGTGAGAAGATGGGGAGAGATAACTAACATTAAAGGCCTTCCTGAAAGCCTTATAGAGTTCCTGTCTAAAAGAAGTGTAAGGACAAAAATGGAGCAGAGACTGAACAAATGGCTGACCAGTGACCAGCCCAACTTGGGATCCATCCCATGGGCAGGCACCAGACCCTGACACTATTACTGATGCCATGTTGTGCTTGAAGACAGGAGCCTAGCATGGCTGTCCTCTGAGAGGATCTACTAGGAGCTGACTGAGACAGATGCAGATACTCACAGCAAACCATTGGACTGAGGTTGGACACCCCTACAGAAGAGTGAGGGGAGGATTGAAGGAGCTGAAGGGGGTGGCAACCACAGAGGAAGACCAACAGTGTCAACTAACCCAGACCCATGGAGCTCCCAGAGACTATGCCATCAACCAAAGAGCATATACAAGCTAGCCTCTGGCACAGATGTAGCAGAGGATTGCCTGGTCTGGCCTCAGTAGGAAAGGATGCACCTCATCCAGTAGATATTTGGTGCCACAGGGAGAGGGGATGCCGAGGGGGGGCACCCTCTCAGAGATGAAGGGGGATGGGGAAAGAACTCTCTGAGGAGGGACTTGGAAGGGGGCAACATTTGGATGTAAATTAATTAATTAAGCCATATAGAAATCTACTACTATAGAAGCTTCCTAAAATATATACACATATGAAAGGAATTTTCAGTAGAGTCAAAATATAACGAGGGAGACAAATAATGAGGGAGATTAGTGCCCCAATTATATATCTTATGCGACTAAGTAAAACCTCCAATGCCAAGAATGGGTTATTCATGTTGAGTCATTGGCCAAAGGGGCCCAAAGCCCATAAGCCATCATAAGCTACTGCAAAGGCAATTGGTTAGTTACCCTCCACAACCTGGTAGTAGGGCCCTATTGCTCAAGACACCACTTACTATGTCATCAAACAAGAGAAATTGAGTTAATGCCCATCTAGAAGCTTCATCTCATGGCTCAGAGGTTAAAAGTCCCGGGTACTCATCCAGAGAGCCTAGGTTCAATTCCCAGCCCCCACATGGCAGCTCACAACTGTCTGTAACTCTAGTTCCAGGGAATCTGACATTCCCATACAGATATACATACAGGCAAAACACCAATACACATGAAATAAAAAAAAAAATTGTTAGAAGCTTCTCCTCTACTGGCTAGCATTCATGGTGCTGGAAGGTACTTTGCATACTACTGGAGGAGGCAGGCAATCGTCAATATTGCCTAGTTACACACCTAGAGACCTACAACAGCAGCCTGCCTGCAGGATAGTGGAGCGATAGGGGTACAGTGTTATGAGAGTGGCCAACCACAGAACCCATGTCTGACTCTTGCTAAAGTGGCAAGGATCCAGGACTAGATAGGTCATGGCCCCTAGGGGTAAATCGACTACTATTCTGTTGAAGGAACACAGCAATATAATAATTCCTGGCACATATGGCTACTCCTATAGCACTGTGCATCACGCATCCTTCATAAAAACTTCTTTCAGTTGATGAGGGTTAATACAGAGGCACACAGAAAGTGAGAGACTCTGGAGCATTCAGCCCTAAACGGGATGTCATCGTCAAACAGCTCACCTCACAGCTCAAGGCTCTATGTAGGAGAGGAGGTAGAAAGACTGTAAGAGCCAGAGGTGGTGCATGACTCCAAGGAGACACTGTCATCCAGACACAACAGAGCTGATCCACACTTTAACTCATAGACACGGTGACAGCACACACCAGACCTGTGCAAGTTCAAACGGGACAAAATCGCAGCGTGGAGAAGGGGAAGTGAATACGATGTCCATCCTAACCCACAAGGCATTTACAATTAACACTTACTATGAGTTTTCTCCAGTGGAATGTCCCTGCATATCAACCATACACCAGGACGCAACCTATGCCTAGGGATATTTGGCTAACACAGAATGGGCTCCATGTTTTTTTTTTAACATGTACAGTTTTGGTGGGGGATTTTTAAAAAATATATTTGTCTCCTACTAGTCTTTTAGTTTGTTGTGATCTTTTTTATTTTTGCTTTTGCTCTATTTCTATGTTTTAAAGATGAGGGAGGAGCATTAAATCGAGTGGGGAGAGAGGCAGGGAGGATCTGGGAAGCGTGTAGGAGAGGGAAATACTATTTTTTTAAAGATTTTTTTTTTATTATTTATTATATGTAAGTACACTATAGCTGTCTTGAGACACCCCAGAAGAAGGCATCAGATCTCATTACAGGTGGTTGTGAGCCACCATATGGTTGCTGGAATTTGAACTCAGGACCTTCGGAAGAGGAGTCAGTGCTCTTAACCACTGAGCCATCTCTCCAGCCTAGGAAATACTATTTTTTAATGTATGTGTATGTAAACTAAAAAATAAAACAAAAAAGAATCTTTTATGCCAGCTGGTGGTGGCATGGGTCTTTAATCCAGCACTCTGAAACAGGCGGTTCTCTGAGATGGAGGCCAGCCTGGTCTACAGAGTGAGTTCCAGGACAGCCAGGGCTACACTGAGAAGCCCTGTCTCAAAAACAAAACAAAACAAAACAAAACAAAACAAACAACCAAAAAAAAATCCCCAAAAAACCCAAAACCCCAACCAATAAAACAAAACAAAAACAAAAACAAAAGCAAAAAGGCAAACAAAACAAAACAAAAAACCCATTGTCCCTCCCTCAGGAACCTCTTGATTAGCAATTTTTCAGGTTTTTTTAAGCAGGAGATCCCTGTTTTCCCAACTGAAATATAATAAAGCAGCATGAGAAGCTGCTCTCTCAGATAGGGCCAGAGCAAACCCTATCAGATCTTCTGTCTGCTGCTACGCTTAAGACTCCTTTGAGGACTACCGCTTTAAAACTATTGGATTAGATAAGGCATTCTATAGACTATGTCACGTGTTATTTATAGGTCACAATCAAATCTGATATGAGGAAGTATCTTCATTTCTAAAGTAGGGCCCTTGATCACCTCTGGTCCACTTACCAAAGACATCTGATTCTTAGCTGTCATTCTCGTACATAACAGGGGTAACCTAGACTCTTGTACATTCTATCTGTTCTTCACTGCCTCACGGCTTAGCTTTTGGGGCCATAACGCTTCTTGTGACTTTTAAACAGCTATATTCTGACTTGGAAATGCTGCGGACGCGTGTCTATGCAGAGAAAGTGTTTAACTTACCCAGACCACAAGGACATTCATGAGATGATCTATATGTGTTCGTTTGAAGGTAGACCGTCCACTGTTCTGCATTAATTTGGTGTCTTGCCCTAAGCAAAATGAAGAAATCAAGATTTTACAATCACTGAATATACTTAGAGCTTCAAACTATGTTGACATATATCTTTATGATCAGTTATTCTAACCTCTTACAGAAATGCAATCAACAATAACACAGAAAGGAACGTGTTTCCCTACTAAGTGCCATACCGATTCCTCTCTAACCAGCACCTCAGCAAAGTCTTGGTTTTCCCAGGAGGTAAAGACAGAACAAGAGTCACAGAAGTGTCCCTATTACCACCTGATTTATTTAGCTTAGGGCAGGAGTTTTCTAATAAAAGATGTATTTGTTTTCTTTACTCTATTGCTGAGTCAATGTTCCTGAGAATGGAAGAGAGGAAGTAGCAATAACTGATTTTCCCTGAGGTAAAAGCTGGGAGGTGAGACTTCTCTGTGGCTGAGACATGGAGGCCGTGTTCCTCTATGGCGGCACAGACAGTGAGCAAAGGAGCCCTGAATGGCACAGAGTTGCAAACCACTAGTTAGAGATATTGCTAGCAAACTGAGAGGAAATCTTCCTAAGAGGGCAAGGAATAAACTGTACATAGTAATTTCTCTGGCCTTTCCCCATCCGACTACAGTTTACATGTGTTCTAATGAAGGAGTGTCACTAATGTGCTCACGGGCTTGGGGTAGCTGGGCTTTTCTGGTATGTCAGCAGACTGGGAATGCACAGCATACATGGTAGCATTCTATCCCTGGGTTTTTGAAAAGCTCAAGGCAGAATGTGGCAGCTACAGGGACCATATCTTCTAGAATCCTTAGAAAGACTGACCCTCCTTGCCCTGGCTTTCAAGGAGGTGGAAGAGAGACTGTGGCAGAACTTGAGCACTGCACATCAGAAAGAACCACTCAAGTTTGCAATGAGTGCTCCATGATGCTCTCTGCAATATGAGACCTGCCTGGACTCCCCAGAGTTCATTACTGTTCTTCACAAACCAAACCAGAAGGGACTGAAGCTGTGCTGTCACTACTATTAGTACTCTGGGAAAAACTTTCAGCTGAACAAATGACCTTTCTAGGAGTGGTTTCCCTGTGTGCATGACTGCTGACACACAGTGAAGAAAGCCTATGCCACCTGGTTTGAAACGCTCCACATCAAAAGCCAACGAACCAAGGTCTGCTGGGGCTTCCTTCTACTCTGAAGCCTCTCCAGAGGGTGGTAGCCTTCTTATTTTCCACAGAAGGAGAACTAGGAGCCCCATGTTTAAGAGTGGATGCTCTCGGAAACACCTCCCAAAATCTGAGTTTAGTAATGTTCTCCATGGTGGACCTTTCTCAGTTCTTCCTACTGTAGTTATGGTTGTGTTACAGTCTGTATTTTAAGTTATCTAAAAGTTCAACTGTTGAAAGCTTGGTCTCCAGTAGGTGGCGCTCTTGTTGGGTAGTAAAAACTTTGGGTATGGAACTTTGTTGAGCTAAGTTAGGTTACTAGGGGCAATTCTTGAAGGCCCCCTCCTTTCTCTTGCATCTTAGCCACTGTGCCATGAGCAACTTTGTCCTATCACGAATTCCCCCTATGATGGCTGGCCTTGCTGCAGGTCTAAAGTTACAGGACCAAGCAAGCTTGGACTAACACCTCTGAAACTGAGTAAAAAGTTAAGTCCTTCCTCTTTTAAATTGCTTATCTACAGGGACAGAGAAAAAGGTTATCAATGTCTACTGCTACTCAGGGTGCAGAGGCTTTCTTTCCTAACTATGCCATGAACCAAGAAAACCTCTCACTACCTATTGTGGGTTGTGATTCTAAGTGACATCTCAAGATGGGCCACTAACGTAGTACTTTTCTCTTGGATGAAGTCTCCATATTACAGTTTAAATCCTTTTCCATAATGAACACAGTCTATATTCCCTTCTTATGGGAGTCACCATGTAACCTTTCATTCACACGACAATTCTGCTGTTCTTTCTCTGTGTGAAACCCTCTCCCGTGACTGCATGTGCTGGAAAGTCCCATGAATGCCCTACCACAAAGCCATCCTCGAGCAAACGTGGAACTGGTATGTCGCAAGCACACTGCCTGGAGCAGCGCTGCTTTCCCCTCCGTTTCTTCTTAAGTTTCTCATCCAGTGACCTGTTTCACCTCCCAACAGTCTACCACTAAGCCACCGTTCTGACGTATGCTTGGATACTGAACCCATATGCTAAGGATGAACTGCCCACAGCTGGGCAGTGAGCAAGGAAGCGTACCAGTGTAAATGACCAGGCCGTAGCACCACTCTGTGTTCTTGATGACGCAGCCTCGGAGCAGTAGCCTTTCGGGGTCCAGGAGGTAGCTGTTCCCCAGGTAGCTCAGTGTCCCGGAAAACCTGTCCAGCTTGTTGTTAGGAGGCTCGCACCTCACTTCTCCTGCAGAAAAGGGGGGAAGGATGCTCTCTGCAACCTTGGGACACTGCTCAGCACAAACGCAGGAAGGAAACCTCTTTGCTATAATACAACACAGTTTTTTTCTCTCTCTTTCTACCTTTTCTCAACTGTTCCCTATTCCTGCACTACACTCCTTTAGAAAAGCACAAAAAGATTTCAGGGCTGTTGTGAGAATTTTGGTTTCTTTAAAAGAAAAACACAAAAATAGGAATACGTTTTCACTTTAATCCCAGGCGTGGGACGGGCTGCCTCACATTGTGCACAGCAGCTGACTAAGATTTGTCTGTGCTCTTCTAGCAGGGCATGATTTTGAGAGCTGCAGGTAGTTTCTCCTAGTGTGTGACATTTGGAATTCTGGGGACTCCTCGAGAGTTGGGGAGCTGTCGGCAGGTTATTGGCTGACGCTGGTTGTGGTTTGTTAAGTAGTCATGTGCAAAGAAGAAACAAGAAGAAATTAGACATCCTATTGGTGAAGATCAAACTTGGAGCTCAATGCCCCAACTGGCAGGAAGCAGCTTAATGATAATGTCACTATCTATCTCTATCCTTTCTTCTCTCCTACCCAGTGTTAGGGGGTTGTAAAGGTGGAAGAGGATGGGCAGAGAAGGAAGGAAGAAAAAAGAACCCACAAAGTAGCCCAAAGTCTGGCTACATAGGGCCTCAAAACAAACAAACAAACAAACAAACCGATAATTCTGCATTGCCATGGGTCATGCAGAGAAAACCATCACAGGGTGATATATCAGCGTCAGTATTGCTGATCAGTGTCAGTGAGGCTGAACAAGTGCCAACATTACTTACCCTAAGGTAAACCTACTATTTTTTTTTCCAAATAGAAAATATTTGAGTTTTCTATGATTAGTAAATATATCCCCTGAAAACATTTTTAACCTTTATTAGCTTTGTTTACTTGCACGTCTGAGGAGGAAGAATGCATGCGTTTGTGTGTGTGTGTAGATCAGAGGACCACATGTGGGAGCTGGTTTTCGCTTTCCACCATCTGAGTCTCAGGAATCAAGCTTGGCTCACAAGCTTGGAGGCAAGCCCTTTTACTCCCTGAGCTATGTTGCTAGATCTCCTTTGTAAATACTTATTACATGCTAAAATGACAAAGAAAAAAAAATTTGAGACAGACTAGGCTGTCCTTGGCTAGTCTGGAACTCACTATGTATAGACCAGGCTGACCCAAAGCTCAGAGATGGATGGCCTCTGTCTCCCAAGTGCTAGGATTAAAGGCTTTGGAGAGACACTGTAATCTACTCATTGTTTAGAGAAAAACACATTAGCCTTTTGAACTACTTCTTTATAAGCCTTTTATCCTATGCATGTATGCAAACATGTTTCTCCAAAACACGTATTATGCTGTCTTTTATAATCTATATATTTCTATTACGTTATATATGTTTTCCCCATGTCAATGATTATCAACTTGCATATTGTTTATACTGAACTGTATATTATTCTTGTATGGATATGCCATCTTTGTTTAGCTAGTCCTTTGCTGGTGAAAGCTTGTGTGGGCAGCCTATTTTCTAGCTCACCATTAAAGGCAGACAGCAGCTCCAGGTTATCCTCCATGCCACTGGTAACGGAGACGGCCTGCTTCACTTTCAGGTTGGTTTCACTAAAGTAAAGGTCACAGGTTCATCAATGTATGGACATATACCCAACAGTAGTACAGGGCCAGCTTGTGAGGCCTCCTCATTAGGTTTGAGAAAATAAATGTTGCCAGCAGAATACAGGCTCAGGGTCTGAGTTGTATGCCCCACACTAGTTACTGCTTGTTCTCGTGTGCTGTCTGAAGGTCAGATAACTGCAAGGAACCCCTCACTCCCTGTCCCCCTACCACTTTAACTGACATAGGAGAACTAGCTGGTCAGCTATGCTGAAGAGACATCACAGAGCAAGCCAGAGGTGGTACCTGCTTCCTTCAGGAACACAAGGCAGGCTCTGGTCAGAAGCTACTTAAAACTCTGAGGAAATAGTTCTTAAATATTTACAGGGCTCATGGAAAGACCACAATGAAACATTTTTGGATACGAGAATGCACTGAGAGATAGTAACAATAGATTTCTAAAAGCTTTGGAGTACAGTATTAGTCAGGTCTCTGTAGAGAGGCAGTACTGATGGAATGACTATATATGTATATACATATATTCATAATATGTATAATTGACTTATTGAGTGAGTTACAGACTACAGTCCAGCTAGTCCAACAATGGCTGTCTCGCAACAGAAAGCCCAAGGCTCCAGTAGCTGTTCAGTGCCTGAGGGTGGATGTCTCAGCCAGCCATCAGTGTATCTCAGAATCTCAGGATAAGGCTCTAAGGCCAGAGAACTGAGGGTGAGGGCAAGCAGCAAAATCCTAGAACTTCCTTCTTCCATGTCCTTCATATAGATGGCCACCAGAAGGCGTGTGCCAGTCTAAAGGTCTACTTTCTCATCTCAAAAGCTCTGAATTAAAAATGGGTCATCACACTTCAAATAATTTAATGAAGAAAAATCCCCCGTAGGTGTGCCTAGCCACTTGGGTTTTAGTTAATTCCAGATGTAGTCAAGTTTACAATCAAGAATAGTCATCACAAGTCCATATATCCCTTGTCAAATCAACATGCAATCATATCTCCTTACATCATACTTAATTTCCAATTGAAAACATTATCCAGCTCATAGGTGTGCCTAACATGATATAACTATCCCACGTACAACCTCAAGTACATTATACATTTAACCAGGTCATGGTTACATTGGATGTGATAAAACTATCCCATGTACAACCACAAATGCATTGTATATTTAATCATGTCATGATTATGACAAACATGACATAACTGTCCCACATACAACTGGAAATCATTATAAATTTCAGAATAGGTGCCAATGTCCCTTGAAGGATGTCCTTTTAGGGCCTCAAGACAAATATGATAATCACTGATATTCATTCCATTGATATTACACTATATGACAAAGAAATAGAGGAAAGAAAACAAATGCACTATTAACAGAATATGACAAAACACTCATGCCAACTGTAGTCCTCATTTTTGCAACTGGTCGCATGGCCGTAACTGCTACCTTCCTCCCTCTGCTATTCATTTTGTATTTCCTCCACTTACAGCAAGATCTCAGCAGGTCTTGGCTCTTTTCCTGGAGGAGTGACCCATATCTTCTCTTTACAGGTCTATGCCCTTTGTCATCCTGCCTGGATTTGGCTGTTGTAGTTTCCTACTGACTTTAATCACAGGACATGGCAACACCAAGAGATGCCTGCCCTAAAGAATCTCTTGTACTCCAGACATAATCTTAGTTACCTCCAATGTGGAGAAGCAATCTGACATCCTCTTGATAATCAGGGCCAATCACCTCTCCTAACACTCTTACTTTTTTCTTAGGCTGAATTAAGGGCACAAGAAGCTCAAAGTGGCCAGGGGAAGTCTGAGCTTCCAGTTCAATGGAATGTTTGTTGTGGCTCCTGGCAGTAGTGTCCCCTTCCCTCTCCCCACCTAGTATCAAAACGTCTAGGCTGGCAGAATGGGAACAGGAAACAAAAGTGTTCCTATTGGGTCCCTAGAGGTGATAGGAAGTAGGACCATTCCTTTTTCTGACCCTTGATTCATTCCATGAATGCTGGCTATGGGAGAAATCTTATCACATTCTAGATGCTGATTCAAAGCATATACCTCTTTTTAGAGAACCCTGCCCAGCCTTCCAGGCTGCTGCCACTTAATTAGCACTTTATGTCTTCAAAAGGCTATTCCATCTTTCTACCAGACTAGATGCTTATGTTGGTGAGGAACATGGTAAGGCCAGTGGATTCTGTGATTATGGGCCCACTGTCACACACGACTGGGTGTGAAGTGAGTTCCTTAGTCAGAAGCAATACTGTGTGGAATACCATGATGGTAGATAAGCCATTCTGTATAAGTCCATGGATGGTGGTTTTGGCAGAAGCATTACATGTAAGAAATGCAAATCTATAACAAGAATTAGAAGTATCTATTTAGGTAAAGACAAAGCATTATCCATGAGAAAGTGGTCCATTAATCGTCAACTTGCCACCAGGTTCCTGGTCATCACCCTGGGAATAGTACCATATTCGGAACTTGGTGTTAGTCTCTGCTTTTGGCAGATCTGGCATTCAGTAACAATTGTAGGTGGGTCAGCTTTGGTGAGTGGAACTCAATGTTGAGTCCATGTATAACCTCCATCTTTGCTACCATGGCTGCTCTGTTCATGGGTCCACTGGGCAATGACAGGGATGGCTGGAGAAAAAATCTGACTGTCCACAGAATGGGTCATCCTATCTATTGATTATTGAGCTCCTTGCTCTACTGAAGTCATCTTTTGATGAGAATTTATATGAAATATAATATCTTCACAGCCATTGCCCCTTCAGAGAGATCTATCCATATACTTCTTCCCCAGATATCTTTCTTACCAATCTTCCATATCTCTGACCACCCAGCCAGTCCATTGGCTGTGCCCATGACTCAGTAAACACTTGCACGTTTGTCCATTTCTCCATCAAAGAAAAATATACAAACATGTGTGCTGCCTGCAGTTCTGTCCAGTGTGAGGGTTTCTCTCTGCTGCCATCTTTCAGGGTTGTCCCTGAAAGGGGTTGTGATGCTGGAGCTGTCCATTTCTGCATGGTACATATGACTTGGTGATTCTGATAACACCCACCTCATGATGGGTAGCTCAGGTCGAACAGTAACTTGGTGGCCCATCGTCAAATGTTTAGTTTCTACTAAGGTCCAATAGCAGGCCAGGAGCTATCTGTCAAAGGGAGAATAATTTTTCTGCAGATCATAGTGGAGGTATCTTCTCTGACTCACCTACAGGGGCCTGCCAAAGGCTCTAAACAGCATACCTATCTGACATTGACACCTCAAGTGTCATCAGATCTGATGGATCATATGGTTCAAGTGGTAGAGCAGCCTGCACAGCAGCCTGGACCAGTTGAAGAGCCTTCTCCTGTACTGGGCTTCATTCAAAGCTAGCAGCTTTTAGAGTCACTTGGTATATGGGTTGGAATAACACACCCAAGTGAGGAATGTGCTGTCTCCAGAATCCAAACAGGCCCAGTAAACACTGTGCTTCTCTTTCTTGGTGGTTGGGGGCCAAGTGCAATAACTTACCTTTCATTTTAGACTATCTCTGCATGTCCCACACCACTGGACTCCTAAGAATTTCAGACGTAGAAGGCCCTTTGAATTTTGTTTGTTTGTTTGTTTGGTTTTCATCCTCTGGTGTACACTTGTGTTACAAGTCCAAAGTAGTTGTTGCTACCTGCTGCTCACTTGGTCCAATCAGCATATTGTTGTCAATACAGCGAACCAGTGTGATATTTTATGGACGAGACAGATGATCAAGATCTCTTTTAAGTTAGGACACAGGGACAGAGGGTCAATATAGCCTTGAGGTAAAACTGTAAAGGTATACAGCTGGCCTTGCCAACAGAAAGCAAATTGGTTCTTGGGGTCCTTATGGAAAGTGGCAAGAGAAAGGCATTTGCTAGATCAATAGCTGCATACAACATACCAGGCCATGTGTCAGGAGATGTGTTAGCCTGCTGGAGTAAGGACATCACACATGGCATGGCAGCTGCAATTAGTCACCACTCGATTGAGTTTTCAATGGCCAACTGTCATTCTCCACAATCTGGCCTTCTTCTGCACAGGTCAAATAGGTAGCAGTGATCTCTGCAGCTCCTCCATGGATGAGATACTGTTTTTGATTTACTATTTTGTGTGGCAGAGGCAACTCTAATGACTTCCACTTAGTCTTTCCAACTATAACAGCCCTCATTCCACAGGCCATAGAATCAATGTGAGAATCCTGACAACTTCTAAGTATATCTATCCCAATTATTCATTCTGGGACTTGGAAAATGACCATAGGTTGAGTTCAGGAACCCAGTGGGCCCACTGTGAGCTCTAAGCCCTTGACTTACAGGACCACAGTGCTTCATGGGGTCTCCTGGGACCCTGGAAAGTGTGATTGCTTTCCCCAGGGTACAGTTACCCTTAGAAGAGAGTGGAGGTCCTTCTGGGGAAGGACAGAAGAAAAGCTAACAGAACAACTCTTCAGGTATTTCATCAAGGTCCTCCCCCAGGAAAACCTGGCTGTCCTTTCATCCATGGGGTTCTGGGGTTCTGGGTCTGCACACTGGCTCACATCTGGACACTGATACATCAACTGAGATGATCTCTTGCTATGATCCAATGCAACATTTTTTTTTTGAGAAAATTTCTGCTCATACAGATGAAACAAAAATGCAGCAAGCTTCTTATTTATTTCATGCCTGGAATTACCATGATTCAGTACCTGATCCAGTACCATAAGTCCATTTGAGTCATATGGTGATTCAGTGCTGCCACATGGTCCTGCTACCCTGAGGCCCAATTAAGCCACTACATTTAATTTATCCAACTGAGCAGCAGCGTCTCCAGCCCTAAGGTGTGGCACAAGGGAAATGGTAGTGACAAAGCTCTTCAAATGTGTTGCTACCCCCTCATCATTTTGTGTTGTGAATGAAAATTCCTGAATAGAAGCTGTGTCTGGCTGTGAACAAAAACTCCTGGAAGGAGTTTCTATGTCTGTGGAGACTGATGGAACAACTGGAGTTTCAGTACTATGGACAGTGAAAATTTGCAGGTTCTGAGGCTACTGTGTCTTAGGTCAGTTTTTGCCCCCTGGACAGCCATCCATCCTTGTCTCACTCTGATCTGAACTAATATCTAGTGATAATAAGTAAAAACTTCTTAGAAGTTATTGAATTAACAGAACACTAGCTTCTGCCAGTCAAGAGCTAAGAATGCCATCAATATTATCTTCAGTCTATAGACTAGCTAGCTCCCTACATCTCACTGTATCTGCTTCAGTGGATTTTAGTTTACTTATTATTTTGAGAAAAGGTCTCTCTACATAGCCATGGATGTCCTAGAATTCACTATATAGAGACTAGGCTGGCCTCAAACTCACAGAGATCTGCCTGCCTCTGCCTCCTAAGGGCTAATAAAGGCTTAGCCCACCATGCCAAGCTCCACCTATATATTTGAAGTTTCCTTGACTTTTTGACTTTTTATATTCTATAAAATAATAAAAACCTCATGAAACTGCTTCCACATGGGAAGATGGAACCTGGGGTCATGGTCACTCCAAACTGCTCCACAGTAAACTATCTCTTGTTGCCTTTAAGTTAAGAGGTGTGGTTTTCGGTATGCACTCTCTGATAAGTGGTTATTAGCCCAGAAGTTTGGAATACAGGAAGAACAACCCACAAACCACAAGGAACTCAAGAAGAAGGAAGACCAAAAGGTGGACATTTCATTCCTTCTTAAAAGGGGGAACCAAATACCCACGGAAGGAGTTGCAGAGATTAACTATGGAGCAGAAACTGAAGGAAGGGCAAGCAAGCCTAAATATAGCTATCTCCTGAGAGGCTCTGACAGTACCTGACTAACACAGATGTAGAGGCTCACAGCCATCCACTGAACTGAGTACAGGGTCCCCATTGAAGGAGTTAGAGAAAAGACCTATGGAGCTGAGGGGTTTGCAGCCCCTTAGGACGAACAACAATATAAACTAACTAGTACCCTCGGAGCTCCCAGGCTCTCAACCACCAACCAAGGACTGCTCATGGAGGGGTCTGATTGTTCTGGCAGCATGTGTATAGTAGAGGATTGCAAATTCAATCATCAATAGGAGGAGAGGACCTCAGCCCTGTGAAGGTTCTGTGCCTTAGTGTAGCAGAATGCCAGGGCCAATAAGTGGGAGAGGGTGGGATGGCAGGCATGGGGAGGGGGGAGGCAACAGGGGTTTGTTTTTGTTGTTTTTGTTTGTTTCTTTGTTTTTTGGAGGGGAAACTGGGAAAGGAGAAATTTACATGTAAATAAAGAAAATATCTAATGAAAAAAAAGAGGTGTGGTTTTTACAGGCAGTGTCTTACAGGATTGGTGAAGGGCTTGTCTTCTGGACCTTCCCACTGTGGAGGATTAGTATCTTATAGCATGCCTACTGTATGTAGCACTGTACTCTCTGAGCCTTAAAATCCCTTCATCAACACTAAGCCAAGGGACATCAGGCATCTCCACTCCTTTTCAGTAGACCATCTTTTGACAACCGCTTCAGTCAACCATTCAAACAAACTTTTGACCTGTGTTGTTTAATTGTGTGAGCTTCCATATTAAACCTAGAATCTCTATCCACTCTGTGGGTCCATATCAATAAACTAGGCCTGATCTAGTTTTCTATTCCTTCCACTATTATCCCTCACTCTTAAAATCCATTTTTTGTACATACAAGTTTTCTACTTGAATGAGTTAGTAGACTCATTAAGTGATATTGTGTACCTCCTCACAGACTAAACTTTCCATTACCTCTCTAGGAGCCTGCTTAGCTTTAAGTCTGGTTATAGGTCTAGAGACCGTTGGTGGGCCCTGAGAGACAGTGGTATAATCTGGCCTTCAGGGAAGATTGCTGACAGTTTAACAGACAAGGAAAGATTAATTTCCTCGGGAGGTGGGAGTTGGGATACACTCTGGGCTAAGGGTGGAGGGACTTCTTCATGTCATAAGCCCTTCAGAATCTTGAGGGTTCAAGATCTCCAGCCTCAGTAGCGTCCTCCCACACATCTCCATACCAACTTGCAGGATCCAAATTTACCAATCTGAGGTTGGGATTAGAGTTTTTGTTGGAATCTAGCTAACCTAACCATGGGGGATTCCATCTGAATTTCGGCAACTTGTGCTCTATGGCTGCTGGAGAGAAGGTTTTCTTCCAGGGCACACTTAGAACCTGTAGACTGTTGGTGCACATCTGGAGCCAGGAAATCATTTCATTCTTTGCTGTTACCACTGTATCTTAAGGTACTAGAAGCTGATTAAGTTTATAAATTCATTCTTTTCTGTTGTCAATTTATCCAGAAACACTAGATACAACCAGCAGTATTATTTTACTTATTTTCCCACAAATTGTCAAAAGTTTTATGCTTAGAGTCACTAAATTCTTTATCCATGCAGCAAGCCTTCCAAATATTTCTAGCCATGGGCTTTCAACATGCTCCAATACTACCAGGAAGTCTTCAGAAACTGTAGCTGTTGGCAAGTTGGAAGCCTATTCCAGGAATTTTTTTAAAAAGTCATGCTTATACTTCTTTTGCTCTAGAACAGTGGTTCTCAGCCTGTGGGTTATGACCCCTTTGGGAGGGGGAAGTTGAACAATCCTTTCACAGAGGTCACTTAAGACTTTTGGAAAATACAGATATTTACATTATGGAGTGGCCTACAGGCTGTGATCCAGCTAATTCAACAATGGCTATCTCCCAACAAAAAGTCCAAGAATCCAGCAGCTGTTCAGCCCATGGGCTGGATGTGTCAGCTGCTCTTTATGCCAGAATCCGGGAGAAGTAGGCTCTACTACCACTGACCTAAGAGTGAGGGCAAGGAGGCAAAGGTGAGCATGTCCCTCTTCCATGTCCTTTGTATAGGCTGTCATTGTGCAGCGCAGACTAAAGCTTAATCAGCTTCCTGACTCAGATAATTTAATTAAGAAAAAAAATCTCTCTCTTTCATGAGTGTACCCAGCCACTTTGGTTTTGGTTTATTCCAGATGTGGTCAAGTTGACAACCGAGAATGGCTACCACAAGCATATCCCAAGCACACGTCTCTGGAATGGCCTCCAACTTCCCAAGTGAGGCTTTAACCTCTGGAAGTAAATGAGGTCCATTTTAAATTCGTTTTAGAGAACAACTGCTTTGCTTAAATCTACCCCTGGAAACTTTGCAACCCCATTCTGAAATATTACAACCCTGTGACTGTCTTTCATGCTGGTCAACACCATGGAATGTAGCTGTCCCTCCATGTCTTTAGGCAACTGGTTCTAGGACTGCACACGAACACCTAAATTCATCAATGCTCAGCTGTCTTTTATAAAATGGTCCAGCACCTGCATATAAGCAATACATACTCTTTTCATACAAGACAAATGCTATATAAAAAATTTTGTGCATATTCAGTACAGAGTAAATGTTTTTCAAATATTTTCAATCTGCAAGCACCAAAGACAAGTTGTAGAAGTTGCAGGCAAGGAAGGCAGACCGACCCAAGTTTAGAGACAGGGAATTTGGGGTTTATTTTCTGGATTCTGGATCCAGTGAACACTCATTATTGCTGCCCATGGCTCAGACTTTGACTGCAGGGTGCCATGGCTGTGGCTGCAAGTCTTTTCTCACTTAGATATTTCTAGTTTTCTGGAACATAAACTACTACTTCCATGTGTGAATAATATTAGTTACTTGTGTCATACTTGCTCTCTGGTTTGGCTAGATTTCTTGAATGTAATATTAGGAGGAAACACTTACCCATCCAGGTCTGCTGTTTCAATGTATGTCAGACCGTATGGCTCACTGCTAGAGAGTAACAGTACATCTGCCTGCAATCAGAAAAGTCAGAGAAGAGGGAAACAGGAGGCAGCTCCTGACATCACAGTGTGATGGGACGCAGTCCCTCATAAATGGTTGTTCACTCTAAGAACTTTGCAGACTCTAGATGTACACTTATTATCAACGACCTATCACTGCGACCACAAGCTTCTCTCAAAATTGCTCCATTTCACCTGAAGCTATGATGCGAGATGGACAAGAAAGGCAGCTTGTCTGAGGAGCTGATGACCTCCAGAGGCAGCGGAAAGGTTCCCAAGAGAGGTGGGAGGCCAAAATGCTATAGGGCTCCCTGATCCTAATGCAAGGGGAGGAGGGAAAAACCACGGCCGGAGGAGGTACTCACTGTAACAGGATGGTCACTTTCCAGCTTAATTATGTCCCCCACTTGGACATTCCTCCACTTGTTCTCCTCAATCCTGTAAGAAAATGGGCCTTGAATTTCTGCTCCAAGAGTCTCTCCAAGATTCTTTTTTGACAACTAAATAAAACCAAGCAAAAGAGTCAGGAAGGGCTGGAGTGAAGGGAGACAAGCTGCAGAGGGCTGAGTGCGCTGGCGCTTCACGCTCTAGGCAGCCAAGAGCAAGCTCTGTCTCTTTGGACACATCTCTTTCCCTAGCATTTAGCTTTGTTTCTCAAAGGTAGCCACTATATTTAAAAAAAATTTCCTAGAAAATGTCAACTCATAGAATCTTCTACCCTATATATACTTCAGAGTTACAGTAAGGTTTATAATCCCAGTACCTGGGAGGCAGAGGCAGGGGGATTTTCTACATAGAGAGTTCCAGGCCAGGTAGGGTTACACAGTGAGACCCTGTCTCAAAAAAAAAATAAAGTTGAATAGTAGATACCATACTTTCTTCACTTTTTTATTTAATAACATACCTTAGAGGAAGCATATTGATGTGACTCATTCTTTTATTAAATAGCTAAAATGTATTCTATCATCTGGCTTTACTAATTTTACTTGCTTCTTTTATTGGGTTACCTTTGACCCTTTAAATCTTCACTTCCTATAAAAGGAAGTCTGATAGTATGAGCAGATTCAACAATACCAACTCTCTTCCTCCTCCTCTTCTTCCCCCTCCTCCTACTCTGTCTCTGTCTCTGTCTCTCATATTTCAACTTTCCAACAGAATTCCTAAGTCACTCCCTCTCTGTTAAAGATAAGATATAGACATGTTTTCATACACATGCACACATACACATATGCATGCCAGGGACTCTGGCTAACTCCTAAATTCTCCTAAATTCTCCCTGTAATAAATTCTTCTCCAAAAACCATGTACAAAAATAAACAAATACAAATTCTTGAATTATTTGAGGGAGTTCATCTGACTAAATTTATTTGGTCAGAAATTCCTCAATTTGGTAAGTTTCTAATACACTCAGTTTTGCCTTTTTAAAACAATATTATTCCTTCCCCATTTTAATAGTAATTCAGCTTTTTGGTCTTGAGAACTTCTAGCCATATTAAACACTGAAGGAAACAATCCACTCTGAGTAATGAGGGGCCAGATGCCCAAGAGCTTGGACAACAGAATGGCCTGATCCGAGCTACAGGAGGCCAGTACCCTGCAGTGCTGGCCACTGGGAGAAAGGCAGGCGTCCATGGTGACTCTGACCGGCTTGCGGTTTCTTTTCTCATGTTCCTCATGTTCACTTCATAAAACTCCAACTTCTTTAGTGTTTCCTACTCCTGTGCAGATCTGGCACAGACCTCACCTCTTCCATGACTGCTTTTGTCAGACATGACTCTGTAACAGCTTGCCATGCCCCTTACAATATTTTCCACATTTTGCCTTTTGTAGGGACATGTCTGCCTTGTTCCACTCTTACCACCAAGTAGCTCAGCCATGGAGCCAGAGCGGACACTATCTTGGGCTAGTAAATTGTGCTAATGCCTGGATGAAAGGCTATGGTAGTTCAGCCAGTGAGCCTCATCAGAATCCACTATGTTCTAAAGCCAGATGTCCTGAGCCTAATCACTCTGATAATAGTCACCAGCATATTAATTTCATGCTATATTTATCAACTGCTCAGATATACTTTTTCATTTTTATTTTCTCAGACATCTAAGATAGAGCTTATTATTTTCACTTTATAGAAAGAAGCCCAGAGGCATCTCAGTTAGTATGGACACTTCAGGGAATGCTAGAAACATCTACAAGCAAGTTCTTAGAGCTCTTTCCTAGCATACATGAGTGTTAAGGCCTACGTAAAATATTAAGGCCTAGGTAGAATGTTAAGGCCTAGGTAACTCTTATCTGGCTAGCCTGCCATTATAAGGACACTTTCTCATGTGTTTCTCCTGTGACTAGGAAACTTTCTAATGCCAAGTTGATTACATATTATGTTATGTTTTCGGCCCTTGGAAACTAATCATGATAGAAGTCAGTAGAATTGTTTTGTATAGTTACCCACAGTAAGCCTGGACTTGAACTATCCACCCAGCAGTACTTCCTGCATCTGTGTCTAAGCTTTTATGATACTTGATTTTATAAGCTACCCCTGGATGAACTCCAACATAAGAGATATAAGAAACTATTTAAAACAAGACTTCCATTTTGGGTAGTGGTCAAGTAAAGTTTAAGTTCTTAAGATATCCCTGGGAACTGACATCCTACTTGGCAGAAAGAGACAATGTATATGGGTAACTAACGTCCCAGTTGGAAAGTTAAGACATGAATGTTAGACAAGTCCTATCCTGGTAGACAAGTTAGAGCATGAATATTATTAGACAAGGCAAGTCCCCTGCCACAGCTGAAAGCCCCAACCAATGGGAGCAGGATAAATGTACAACAAAGACATGTTCTTAAGGAAACCCTTTATTCCTAAATCCTGATTGGTGGAATACCTTGGCACAAATATTCGTAGATTTCAGGCTTAAAAAGGCCTGTAGGACCTCAACTTGGGATCATGGCTCAGTTCCCAAATCTGAACTGTGGCCCTGGTTGATCAATCCTGGGGCACATGCTCAATAAACTCTCCCTTGTCTGACTGAGATCGGTGTTCATGTGGTTTATGAGGGGATTCCTGGATCCCAAAGGTCTTGGGTTTGATCCCCAGCATCTCAAAAAGAAGGAACTCAAGGAAATAGAAACAAATTCTTTTTAAGTTTAACACGAAGCCCTTTGCACTGTCCTGAATTACTTTTCTAAAGTACCCACTGCATCATGGTTTAGCAATGGTCACCTCTTCCTGGACTGATCCTACCTAACCTGGCTTTCCTAAGATAACATACCTTCCATTCATCAGGATCAAAACAGAGCGGTTGTTGACTTGCTGATCACTTCGGTGTCTTTTCTAAAATACTCAGGAAATAGATAAATAGAAAATCACATGTACAATTTAAACATTTAAAAAGTACTACCAAAAAAAAAAAGTACTACCCAATGTTTGTGATTCCCTCTTTCATATCCTAAAGTCCTCCTATCACCAAAACCAGGCTAAGAGGCTAATGCTCATTGGAAACTAGGAAGGAAGGCAGAGAAAAAAACTCAGGGAAAAGAAAGAGACCCATCTTTGGGCTAAATATTAAAAATGAATGCCCAGGAGCTTAAAAACAAATAGCTCAAAAGCTGAGAGGACAGGGCACATGCCAGACAGCACTAAGGAATCCCCTCATGTTGCACAAAGAACCAGGGGGCATTCAGAAGTATCTATAGCAGATGTGAGGAGTAAAGAGGTCAATATTCAAAGACCTATGGTAGCAGGAGAACAAACACAGCAGATGCCCCAGTGACAGGATTCACAAGAGCCACCTCCTTGGAGGTGGGGCTCTTCCCCCTGGAGAAGGGCAGAATTAGAACATAGCAGGCAGAATACTCAGTTTTCCATGATTCCAGGTTCTTCCAACATTTATTCAGAGATGAGTTCTGAACCAGAAGTAGCTGGGTTGCCTTACACTGGCAAGTTGAGTTTTCAGTTCTCACTAGAAACAAATGGTAGCCGGGCATGTATATAGTCCTGAGCTAAAATGAGTTTATGTAGTTCCATTTGAGTATATGAGTTGTGACTGAAATCTAAGCCACTATGTATGGTAAGCCTAGATTTTACAAAGTTAAAAAAGCATTGTAGCAAATGCTATACTTTTTAGTCCATATGTCATCTTGATAAAATCAGGCCTCTTTGAAGATGCCACAAGGATAGCTTCAAAATCCCACTAATAGGTTTTGTGTCCAAGGTGACCCCTTATAATTAGCATTGGCTGGGACAGGCCAGTATCTCTTTCCAATGGCAGGAAATGAGTGGGCCTTTGATTGTGCCACGGGACTTTCTAGAGCTCCTTCCTATCTGTGCATGCCAAACAGAAGTGGCATTTGGAAAAGGAAACAGAGCACTGGAGGGAAAGGGAATGTGGAGGGAGAGAAGAAAGAGTAAGAGCAGGAGAGAGGCGCTGGAGAGAAAGGGAATGTGGAGGGAGAGAAGAAAGAGTAAGAACAGGAGAGAGGCGCTGGAGAGAAAGGGACTGTGGAGGGAGAGAAGAAAGAGTAAGAGCAGGAGAGGGGCACTGGAGAGAAAGGGAATGTGGAGGGAGAGAAGGAGAGTAAGAACAGGAGAGGGGCGGAGCAGGGAACAGGGGGAAGAAGGAGGAGATGTACAATACAAGCAGCCAGGTGAGGGAGGATGACAGCAAAGCCAGACAAAGCTAAGGGGGAGGGCTGGGTCTCTGAGAAGAGAGGGAGGGAGTCTGGAGAAAGATTTAAAGTGATAGAGCAGGAGAAGGCCTAGGCGCACTGCTCCTTTCTGGACAAGCAGAAACCTCTAGTCTTGGCTCTGCGGAAACAATATGGCATCTAGGATAGATAAGAGAACAAATGTGAGGGACATCTCTCTGGTTAGCACTTCATGGCACAAGGTAGTTCCGGGAAGTCTTTTCTGCCCACAGCCCAATTACTAGGTATAGTGAGGGAAGCCCAGGAAGCCACTTCACCACGTCATCGATGGCATCTTTCACTCCAGTTATGGACAGCACCACAATCAAGGGTATTACAGTTGTGTACCATGCCAGGGAAGAGATCTGCGGGATCAACTTTGAGAAGGAGATATAGATCGTAGGGTTAGGAAACCTAAACAAGAACATATTGTCCCCCAGTTTCCTGCCTCCACTATTTTCTCCTCTCTAGGTTTATAATAATAAACCCAATGGCCCTAGTTGCTTTTCGCTGTTGTAACTTTCCTGTATCCCTGAATCCAAGAAAGCATTTCCCAAAAGAGGAAAAGGCTCCAAGCTGCTACTTACATGTTGTGAATGTCTCTATCTTAGTCCTAATGGGAAAGAGTCATTTCTCCAACAATGAAAGGTATGGGAAGATAGAATGGTAAGAGTTTATATGGATACTCTTTCAGAGGACCCAGGTTCAAGTCCTAGTACCAACCATCTATAACCCCAATTCTAGAAGTTCTGATGCCCTCTTTTTCATGCACCAGGCATGCATATGGCACAAGAAACTTATGCATGTAGGCAGAACACCCATACACAAACAAAAAAACAGTGGGCATGGGAAACCCTGTGATTGTCCCACACCTTCAGTGCAAGGGAAAGTGTGAAGATCTGTCCCCTCCTCTAAATATGGGCCTTCGTCTGTGGATTCCTTTCCTCGTGCTGGCTCGCTTATATTTTATGCAATTCTTTCTCCTCTTGGTATGTATCAACTTCCTATCACAGAGACTGGGATGAGAAAGGAGAATAGGGTTGTAGTGAAGAATCTGTGGTTTCCCATGATGAAGCTGAACTTGACACAGCCATAATGAAGGAGTTCCCTTCCCATGGAACTCTATCTTTGTGTTTTGATACAAAGGCTTGCCTCACACTGATTAATCCTGATCTCTGCTACTCCAGGGAACTGGACAAAGACTCCAGCTAGCCATTTGTCCATGTCCAAATGAAGAGGGTGTTTCCTAGTCTAGTACTGAGAATACAGCCTGACCCCAAAGCAGATTAGGACACACTGCAAATGTCTTAGCAGCCATACCTGTAGGAACAGCAAAATGAGGAAATAGGCGTTTGCAAGTCTCTGGAACTGTTCAAACAGGTTCATGGGCAGGAAGTTAAAGAAATTATACTTTGATGTCTTGATGGAATTGTCCTATGGGTAAATTACACATAACAATAACAACAAAATGCAAGCACAAGCAGAAGAACAAGACAGCTCAAAACTGGTTGATCTGTTTGTCCCCTCAATCTCCAGAATATAAACTGAATATAAATACTAAACATGGGGTATTATTAAACCTGTGGCATGAACTATCAATAGAGGTGAATGAGATGCAACAGTTACTGGAGAAAGAGGTCTAACAGTTTTGTAACTGTATTTAACTCCCACATCTGTCATATAAGGTGAATTAAGGTGAATGTTATCAACTCACTTTATATTTAAATGAATGAATTCAAGACTGGAGAAATCACACAACTTATATGTTTCAAAGTAAGTAACAGACAACAACTATAATCATGCTTCAGTCTGTCTGATACCCAAACCTAGCTTTGCTGTTTCATCTCAAAGAGAGAGAGAGACAGAGAGAGAGAGAGAGAGAGACAGAGACACAGAGAGAGACACAGAGAGATACAGAGAGACAGAGAGACAGAGAGAGACAGAGACAGAACAGAGACGACACAGAGACAGACACACAGAGAGACAGAGAGAGACAGAGAAAGAGAGACAGAGAGAGAGAGAGAGAGAGAGAGACAGAGAGAGAGAGAGAGAGCAAGTGTATTCCCACTACCACTACACTGTAAACATTATTACCCAGGACCTGTAGCTCAGAGATAATAGATTAAAACCCTGCAAAAATCACAAATATATGTGGCCATGTATATATTTTTATATTTGGAGTGATGTGTACACATGATGCATGTGTGTATATGTGTAAGAAATAACATACAAGAGCCTTGTTTGAAGTGGGATGTAGTACTGCATGCCCGTAACTCTAGCACTTGGGGGCTGGAGAAGGAGGTTTTGAGTTTAAGGCTAGCCTGGGTTACATGGCAAGACCTTCTTTCAAAAGTCAACACAGGCCAAGGAAAACAAGAAGCACTGTGTGGGAATAAGGCAGAAATAACCCAAATGGTCATTTATTAGGAACCATTTAAAGCTAAATCTGAAGAGGAAATCCTATATAACTGCTCTTATGAAATTAGGACCCTGAAAACCATTAGGGTCTCAGAATAGTGTAAAAATATAGAAAAAAAAAAAAGAATTTTTAGTCACATCTCCTTTATGGACTCAGAAGGCATCAATGAGTCCGTGAGAAACTCTCTGTAGTGGTTCCTATATGGGAGCAGATGGGAGCAAAGACAGACACTGAAGCATGGCTTTACAATACATGTGTTATGTTGTGAATTACCTTCATAAACGAGTAAGTGTAAAAATAAAAAAAAAAACCATGAAATTGGACAAAATCATTAATGGGTAGTTTAAGAAAAATACAAAAGGCTAGCACAAAGAGATTGATTTCACTCAAAAGTTTCAAAACTTGAAAAACAAACCACCACTTCCATCTGTGAGCTGGCAAGGCTGGAAAGGATTGGTGATAACCAACTTAAACCAGCACAGGCAAGGCTGGAAAGGACTGGTGACAACCAGCTTAAACCAGCACAGAAATGGCATGCCTCCAACCCTAGCTGTCAACTTGGGGAGGGTTGGTAGATGGCAGCAATCTGAAGCCAGCGTGGGCTACAAAGTGAGACCCTATCTCAGAAAAAAGTACAAAACCAAAACTAGTCTGGCAGGAATGCGCAGTGAGTGGTTTTCTCCGGTACACAGAAATACAGATTGATGTAATATTTTCAGAAGGTCCTCGGCAAAAATGTATCAGGTTTTTTTAATATGTTTATCTTTACACCTAGTCAACTAATATGCAAAATGAAGTTCATTCAGGGCCATTTATTGCAGAAAAATGCTGGAGAGATTGTAAATGTCCGGCAGCAGAGGTGGCCAACTAAGTAATGTTCATCAAGAGAATGGGGAAATGGAACAGCTTGTGTGTAAATGGCACCAACATGTGTGTGTTGTCATTGATGTCTAAGTTAAAAGAGAGCTATGGAGGGATTGTGAGAAAAGTTATAATGTTTCTTTTCTAGGAGTTACACATAAATACAAAATCCTAGAAGAGATGTGTTTTCTAGAGTGAAGGACACTGAGTTGGTTTTGGCTTCCGAGCTCTCAGTGCACATTTACAATAGAGGAGCTTAAACTGGAAGTTATGCTGTAGTTTCTGTATCAATAAGGAGTTCCTCCCTCCCCTCAGGAGGAGAATGTAGAGAACACTAGCCACTGCTGAAATAATGACAGGACACATACCGGATACTCAAAAAGAGAGTTGAAGTTTCTATTGTTAGCCTGCAAAATCCTTTCTTCTGAAAGAAAAGGAGAGACATGATGAGAACATTCTCGTAGGTTAGCTGGATGCCATGTGCTAGTGAAGGCTCCACGGCTCCTCACACATTCTTGCTGAGGTATCTGTTTGGAAACAGGTCTTGGGTGCTGGGAATGCTGCCCAGCCAGTAGAGTGCTTCCTGTGGGAAGAACCTCCATTTGAGCCCATTTCTGCAGTATGGTGGTGTAAGAGTAAACTTTAGCAGTTGAGAAATGGCAGCAGAAGGATCAGACTTCTGTTCAAGGCCATGCTCACCTACATGCTAAGTTCAAAACCACCCTGGGATACATGGGATCCTTTTTCAAAATAAAAAGTAAATAAAAAAATAAAATGGGATGCCTGGCTAGGCAGTAGGGAGGTAGTTGTGAATGCTTGTAATTTTAGAACTTGGAAGGCTGAGGCAGGAGAATATTAGGTTGAAGGCAAAGCCTGAGCTATATAGTAAGGCCCTGACTCAAGGTGCCCCCTCACTCCCCTGCCACAAGAAAGGGCCAGGGATTCTGCTTGGCTGTTTGCCCAGTAAGCCCAAGGCACTGAGTTCAATCCTTAGCATCACATACACTGGGCCTGGTGGCACATACTTGGGGTGGAAACAGACAAACATTCATGGGAGGTGAGCAAGGACTTACATTAAGCAGTAAACATAAACACGATGGGTCTGTGGACTGTGATGTTCTAACAAAGCATTCAAATCTGTGTGTGTGCTGAGGACTGCTCATAAGAACCAAACAGAAGCATACAAGCAAACAACATCCCCCCCCAATAAACCAAAAAACCAACTTGTAGGTTATCAGATGCTCCAGAGGCCTGGACTTCTGATTTCCTTTAAGTGTGGAGAGCTGAGCCGTGCCTACAGCTTATGGGCCCAACACTGTCTAGGTGGAGGTAGCATAAGAACTAAGTGGATTGGTGGACTCTGCGCTGGTGTCTGCTGCTCTGGGATGAGCTCCTTGCCTCTGAGGAGAAAGCTCCACAGCGTTTAGTATCACAGAAGTCTTCTGTGTTGACAGTGCTATGAGAAGAAGAACAGAAGTTCTCTCCAATACAATTGTTCAGTAAACTTGCATTACTAAATCATTACTGAGCTTTTATGGCACAGAAGCTAGACATGCCAGCTGTGTGGGGCAGGGTAAAAGAGTCCCAGAGACCTGGGATAGGGGAGGCTCCCAGGAGTCAATGGGGGTGGCCTATAGCCAAGATGCATAACAGTGGGGACACGGAACCTGAAGGGGCCACCTTCTATAGTCTGACAGGAAACCCACTGGAAGGATAACGACATCAATCCACCCACAAAACTTTTGACCCAGAATTTTTCCTGTCTAAAAGAAATGCAGTGACAAATGTTGCTGGATTTTTCCTGTCCAATTACATTAGGGCAGCAGGAGGCCCGTGATTGGACAGGGAAAAGGGAGGCGGAGCTAAGACTTGCAGAGATGGAGAGCATAGCAGAGAGAAAGGGAGAAGGAAAATGGAAGCAGATGTGAACCAGCGTGGCTTGATCCAGCCACAGGTAGTTAGGGTATCATAAGGTAGAATAATTGGGATAAAGCTTTTATCAATATCAATTGGCTCTGAAATTATTGAATTGGCATCTTGTAATTTGTGATTTTATTAATACATAGATCTGATTGGTTATCCATAATTATAGCTCTTAAGAGTTTTGATTCTACTGGCTAATTGGGTATTGTGATGGCTGACTGTGGGGTGGGTGATCGTTGTGTGGTAGCAAGAGGAATTTGAGAGCTCTGGCCTGGCTGGGGAGTTGGTTGGACTGCAGTGGGGCCAAGAGTTGCCAAGGAACTCAGGAGTTCCATCACAGAGAGATGGCCGAGTTGAGATCACCTTTCTGGGGCCATGTGGCCTGCTGGTGCTGGCACTAGAGCGAGAATGTGCTGATTCTTTTGTTTGTTTGTTTGTTTGTTTGTTTGTTTGTTTTTAGGATTTCTCTGTGTAGCCCTGGCTGTCTTGGAACTCACTCTGTAGACCAGGCTGGCCTTGAACTCAGAAATCTGCCTGCCTCTGCCTCCCACATACTGGGATTAAAGGCATGCACCACTGATGGAGCAGAGACTGAGGGAATGGACAACCAATAACTAGCCCAATTTGAGACCAATCCCTTGGGCAAGCATCAATCCCTGACACTATTAATGATCATCTGTTATGCTTGCAGACAGAAGCCTAGTGTAACTCTTCACTGAGAGGCTCTACCCAGCAGCTGACTGAAACAGATGCAGACACCCACAGCCAAACATGGACAGAGGTCAAGAACTCTTATGAAAGAGTTGGGGTAAGGATTGAAGGCCCCGAAGGAGATAGGAACTCCACAGGAAGACCAACAGAGTCAACTAACCGGAACCCCTGAGAGCTCTAAGAGACTGAGCCACCAACCACAGAGCACACACGAGCTGGACCTAGGCCCCCGGTACTTACGTGGCAGATGTGCAGCTCAGTTTCTATGTATGTCCCCCAACAACTGGAGCAGAGCCTGTCCTTAAAGCTGTTGCCTGTCTGTGGAATATATTCCCCAACAGGGCTGCCTTGTCTGGCCTCAGTGAGCAAGGATGTGCCGACCCTGGCAGAGACTTGATGCACCAGGGTGGAAGGATACCCAGGGGGTCCCACCCTCTCAGAGGAGAAGGGGATGGGAGATGGGGGGAGGGATTCTGTGGAACAGAGATTGGGATGTAAAAAAATAAAAAGTCATTACCAAAAAAAAAAAAAAGAGTATAGATTTATTTTTATACAAAGAATTACTTTGTGTAAGAATGAGTCTACTAACTACAACACCTGGCAAAGTCATCCTATGAAAACCAGAAATGAAGAGTCCGTTAAACATGAAAAAAAAAGTGTATACATACACAACTTTCCTTTGTATTTATCGGTGGGGTTTGGTTTTGGGTCTCCATGGATACTGAATTCATTAAAGTCTTACATAACATAACGTAGTACTTTCATGTGATCTATGTAACCTTCCTTAAAATCTCAGACCAGCTCTAATCTTAACACTGAACTGAATTTAAATGCTATTTATATATCATTAAACTATAGTGTTTAGAGAATCATGACAAGAAAAACATTCCATAACTATTTAGTACAGATACATTTTTCCCCAGATATTTTCAATTATGGTTGAACCCATGGATTGGGAACCCACTGATATGGAGGGTAGATTATATATTCATATCTATTGATAGCTAATCACTAGAAATCTATGCCCTAATGAAGTGTTCCTGTAGCTTTTCAATTCTTCCACAGCTCAACAAGCATTGTGAAATTCTGGCAGGGTTCAGGAGGCCCTCTTTACTCCTTAATGTTGTCAGATGACCATATTCAGACTCCTACAAACACACAATACACAGGGTAAGTGGCACAGGCAAGCAAAGGGGACACAGCCAAGCACATGGGGCACAGGCAAGCACAGGGGACACAGGCAAGCACATGGGGCACAGGCAAGCACAGGGGGCACAGGCAAGCACATGGGGCACAGGCAAGCACAGGGGACACAGGCAAGCACATGGGGCACATGTAAGCACATGCAAGCATCTCCAGGGCTGGAGAGTGGACGAAGCAGGATGTGGAAGCGTTACGGGAGGGAACACCTGCCCTTATTTAGATCACACACAAAAGAACTTCCCAGTTCTTGTCAGCCTGCATATAACAGCAGATGAAGCTGAATCAGGCTGAAGGTTGACACTGCTGCTAAGCCTTCCACTTTTACTAATTATCAGGCTACCTCCACAGGGGCCACTCCCTCAGAGAGCAGGCCTAGCCGCTCCTCTGTCTCTTAGTTGTGCTGGGTTCATGTTGCAGCTCTTCTGGCTCTCTAAGAATCTTCTTGGCTCATGGCTTCAAATCTCAGTTTTCAAAGATTCCATACTAGGTAACCCCGCTGACCCTAAATTCACTCAATTATTGTCCTAAGGGATATCTCTCTATCTACCATCCATCTGTCCATCCATCTATCCATCCATCTATCCATCCATCTACCTTATAGTATGTGTGTGTGTGGGGGGGAGTATGTAGCTCCTGCTGGCCTCAAATCTGAAAGCTTCCTGTCTCTGACTTCCGAGTTCTGGGATTATCAGTGTACCACCAGAACCAGCTGAGACTCACTTTTTGAGGCTGCACATAATAATAATGAGATCATATAGTACTTATTTTTCTTTGCCTGGCTCATTTCAGTTACACAATGTTCTTCATTTTCATCCATGTTGTCATAAATGACAAGATTTTTTTTTTATGGCTGACCAGTATCCTGTTACTAAGGCTAAGGCAGAGATTGGAGGAGGTTTGGGAAGTGCTAATTAAAGGGACCAAGTTTTCAGATACAAGAGAGTTGTTGCTGATACAATGACTGTAATTGATAATATATAGCAGTCTTGAGAGTGGATTTTAAATACTCTCACAAAAAAAACCCAAACAAACTATGCAGGGTAATGCATGTTAATTAGCATTATTTCCTCCTTCTAAAATGTACATATGTATTTTAAAATATGTATACAATAAATATGCACAATTTTTACTCTTCCTTTCATATATGAAATTATAGTTTTTGTTGCTGCTTATCTTTTGTTTTTCTTTTTTAAAATTTCTTTTCTTTTTTTGAGACAGGGTATCACTAGTCCAGCACAGGCAAGCCTACCGCTGTAGCATCAGTCTCCTGGCATAGGGCTAGCCCACTGCTGCAGCTTCAGTCTCCTGGCATAGGGCTAGCCCACTGCTGCAGCTTCAGTCTCCTGGCATAGGCTAGCCCACTGCTGCAGCATCAGTCTCCTGGCATAGGGCTAGCCCACTGCTGCAGCATCAGTCTCCTGGCATAGGTTAGCCCACTGCTGCAGTATCACTGCCCTGGTACTGGCAAGCCCATCAATGTCCAGGAACCACAGTCATGGACCACCATACTTGGCTAATCCTGTTTTTTTTTCTTTAAATCTCAGCATACCACTGCTCAGTTCAGCTCAAAGGCCCTAGAGTTAATGAAGATTTGCTTAATGAGCAGACACACAAATGAAAAGATGCTTACAAACACGTTTGGTCAAACTGAGGTCAGATTTCTGTGCGGACTCTGAAGAGGAGGGTGACCCTCTGCCTGTGGGAGGACCCACAGAACTGCAGAGCAGCCAGGCTGAGAGGACCCTGAGCAAAGACTGAATCTCGAGCCCTCACAGTCTTCCTGTGCCTCTATCCCAACATCCTAAGAGCTTCGCTGATTTTCTGTGAGCTCAGTGAAAGCACAAGGAGAGATGTTAAAAGACTAGGTCCTGCTGGAGTACGGCAGAGCACATGCCTAGGTCCAGTCCCCAGCACTACTAATAAAGAACAAAAATAAAACAAAAAGATAAGGCCCTAAAGAAAATAGAAATGTCATAAAAGAAAAAAATCTTCTTTTATTAAGCAGAGTCTGTAGAAAACTGGTTGAGGATCCAACTTGGTGGCACATCTGTTATCCCTACACTGTGGAGGCTGAGGCAGGAAGATGGGAAATTGAGGTCAACCTGGGCAACATAATGAGAGTCTGTCTTGAAAACAAATGAGCAAACAAATCAAATGGTCTATGATTCAGGACTTCCGGGAAACAGAAGAGCCTCCCCCTAACTCCTTATGTGACCTAGTGGAGACCCTTTCCCCTCTGGGTCAGAAGTGGACAGACACATCCATAGTGACTCCCACAGAAGACAGAGGGACGCTGTTCACCATCCCCTCATTAGGAATGTAGGACCAGTGACTTCTTATCAAAGTGGTAAAGGTAAATTAGTCTTGTTAGACATTGTCATGGCTGCCCAGCCACAAAACCTTCCCAGGCCCAGAAAGTAGGAGCTGGGAACATTAGAAAGTGCCTATATGACAGCAACTAAGTCATTTCAATGGGGTTAGCACTTAGTCCCTTCTGTGCAGGGCTGCCTGATTTGGGGGGGGGGAGTCAGTCCAAACAACAGTACCCCACCGCCTACATGGGGAACAATTAACAAGAGCAGTTGTACATTAAACTGAGGCCCTATTTTCAGCCCCTGCTACTGAGGTCAAGAAATTCCTAATCCCACTGTAGTTGTCTGAAAGGATCTCCCCTCTTTCTTCAAATTTTCAAAGAATCCTGTCCTCATCAAGTGGCCCTCTTTTGACTTCCTAGGAAAATAATCCAAGACAATATAACTCACGTCTTTTTAAACTCTGAAGAAAAAGAAGCAGCAATGTGAGGGAAAGCCAAATCAAGTTTCAAAGAAACAAGTACTTTAAAATAATCAGACTTGTTTCTAAGAGGCTAGATGAGGAAAAAGTAATTCCAGAAACAAGCTTGAGCGACCTCAGATGACTGGGTACCTCACACAGCATAAAATGTATAAGCCACTGGCTTTAGTGTATTCAGAGGCTTGTGTAACCTAAATGCCTATTTTTTGTGTATTTATTTAAATGTTCTACTGGACTGTATTATAGTCCTAATGCTGTTTAACTGTTTTAAAATGTTTATTTTGTGTGTATGAGTATTCTGCCTGCATGTATGTCTGTGTGCCATGGGCATGCTTGGTGCCCACTTCCTTTCCATTTATTTTACCTCTGTGATGACACTATTTTTTTAAATTATTCAAAGCAATATGAAATACATTTTCACTATAGAAGACTCCAAAACAAAGTTATATGGAAAAAGATGTTAAGTTTCTTCTCTGTCCTCCATGCCTCCTCACTAAAAACAACTGTGACCTGTGAAGATCAACGCGAGCTGAAATTAGGTGGCCACACAAAAATCATAATGTGACATAACAGTTATTTGTAATAGCCAAAATGTACAGCAGTAACAATGCCCTTTTACTGACAAAAAGATACACTATGGTGAGTTTCTACAGTAGGGTATACACCTGCCCACATAACACAATGAATACGCTACTGCTCAGCATAGAGTGATCTTGAGAACAGCATGTGAAGAAGCCAGTTACAAATGCACACATGTTGCAGCCCGACTGTGTGGGTGCTAGGCACTAATCAGGGTCTGCACTAACTCAGCAAGCGCTTTCCCACTGAGCACAGAGAAACTAAGATTTCTCCAAGAGGACAGAACAAGTAGCCGAGTCAGGATTTAGGCTGGATAGAAAGCACAGTGCGGCCTTTAATCAGCAAGATAACTTCATCCTCTGCACTTTACCCAACTCTCAAAAGGAATCCTAAATCTAGAAGGTCATTTTGGTTTTCTTTTTTAAAACTTCATGTCAAAAGTTTACTCTGAAAGACAGCTGGGTGCCCTCCCTGCTGTGGTTCCTGCTGCACACTTTAACTACTTTGGTCTGCCCACGATGTCATGAAGTGATCCTGGAATTCTTGCTAGCACCAGCCAGACCCAATTGTCCAGAAAAAGATGATATTAAATACCTCAGCGAGCAAGAAGCAGTTATAAAGCATGGGAAGAAGGAAAGAGCCCTTTTCCTGGTGAATTTCTAAATACTGGGGAAAGTATAAAAACAAAAAATGTAAACTACTGAAATTAGAATTCTTATATAGCAAAACCTGGACCTCGTGCTTAGAAGCATGAAGTATTCTCTTCTGCAAGATGTATTTCTTTTCCTGGTCATTTCTTGTGTGGGCTGCTATCTTGATTTAGGTATGTTGGCAGAGTCTGTCATATACATGCATGTGCTTGCACACAGGTGAACACACACACACACACATGAATATACACAGAAAGATGCACATACAGGAACATACACATACACACATGAACACAAACACATGAATACCCACATGAATATACACATGAACACACTCACACACTTGAGTGAGCATGCTTTTCAGAGGCAGCGGTAAGGATGTACAGACCTTTGTGGTTCACCTACCTTTTTCATTCTGTTTGTTTTCATTTTGTGTCTCATGCATTGCACAGCAGTACCAGCTACAATCCCATGGACTCTCTGTAAGGAAATGAAGAGGCTGCAGTGCGTTTCCATGCTGGCACTATCTTATCCTGACACGTGTTTAAGAAACTTGCAACTCCATCTCTGAAACCCAAGATAATCGACCTCTCACACATATGACTAGCTTTTAGAATTCACTGCATTTACCCTCATTATAAAGATAGTTTCAGAGCTTGAGAAACAGGTTTCTTGGCAAGCCAGCCTACAGGTGACTACAGTCTGTCAGGGGAAGACATCATCAGAAACTGCTGGATGCTATCTCAGTGCAGTGCTGGGCTTACACCTGGGGTTAGTTTTCTAACCTACTGTCCAGAGCAGAGGTTAGCTGTAGACTTTTATCCAGTAGATAAGTATTTTATCCTGAGGTAAAAGACAACTCCAAAGGCTGTGGCCTATTGTACTTAAGCCATTGCTCATTTTATATTCAGTTCAGAAATCTTCCTATTTCTTTTTATTTGTGTGAGCTAGTGCCTTGTTATGTAGCCCAGGCTGACCTTGAATTTCTAATCCTCTTGCCTCTGTCTTCTTACATTTCTTTATTGAATAGTTTAACTCCTAAATTGTCACTTTAACTGATTGTAACATCTTACTGGTTCTCTCTAAGTAAAACAATTACCTCCTCCTCTTCCTCCTCCTCCTCCTCCTCCTCCTCCTCTTCTTCCTCCTCTTCTTCCTCCTCTCCCTCTTCCTCCTCCTCTTCCTCCTTCTCTTCTTCCTTCTCCTCCTGCCTTCTTCTGCTTCTCAACAATACTAAGGATTGCAACTAGGGTCTCCTCATCCATGCTAGGCAAATCCTACCACTGAACTGTATCACCAAACTTTTTTTCCTTCTCTTTCTTTTGCTAAGTTTCCCAGGCTGCTCTTGAACTCACACTGTAGACCAGATAAGCCTCCTCTGTAGTAAATATGTCTTTTGACATCTGTCTTTTATATTAATTACTCAATGGCTAATTAGTCTATACGTTTTGGAGTTCTAATTAGTGTCATCAGGCTTGGTGGCAGACATCTTTAGCCATCAAGCCATCCTGCCAACCAGTCATCGGTCCTTTCAGATAAACATCGTGTTTGTTTTAACTTTTTGAAACCTGTAGTTTATCACCTTTTAGGCTTGTATGTCCTTTGACTGCCTCCTTCTCCATCCCCCATGGTTTGAAGATGAAATGTTCTCTATGGCTCATGCGCTGAAGGCTTAATGCTGCTTCAGGGGTTTCTGGGAACTTTGGAGGTGGGGCCTTGCAGGAAGGAGACCCTGGGGATGGGTGTAAGGGTGACCAGGCCCCAGGATTTTCTTGCTCTCAGCTTCTTATAGCTCCTCTGCAAGGCTCCTGCTCCACGACACGCTGCCCAAGCAGCCATGGATCAAAGACTCTAAACTAAAATAAGCCTTTTCCCCTTAAGGTATCTATTTCAGACATTGTCTCTCAGGTATGAGAAAACTGATACACTATTTTTAACCCAGCAATAAAATGTATTTATTCTAACCAGTTTCTTTGAGGTCCCACAAGTTACCACATATAGATGAGTCAAGACTAGGAAACTTGTGAGATAAGACATATAAAATTAGTTGTAAAATCAAAGGAAAGGAAATGTTGAGTACTTTGACAAATTGGTGAATGCAAGCTTCCTATGAAAGTGCCCAGATTTTTACCTTTCATAATTTTTATTATCACATGCATGTTCATGTGTGTGCATGTGTGTGTGTGTGCCATGGTATGTATGTGGAGGTCAGAGGACAACTTACAAGAGTCAGTTCTCTCCTACCCATGTGGTCCCAGGGATGGAATGCAGGTTGTCAGGATTGGCAGCAAGTGACCTAACCTATTGGCCCATCTTGCCAGCCCCACGTTATCAACATTTTAAAAAAGAAAATTAAATGTACAAGTCAAATAAAATTCGCGTGGACTATAAATTCTTTAGTCTCTAGAGCAAAGCTCTTAGCTATGTAGAATCTGTTTAATAATAGCAATCCTGAGACATGGTTCTTGAGGCGCTGAGTCCACTCCCTGAGCGTTTTCATTTCCTCTATTGGTTCCATTTCTATTGGTCTATGATAAGTTACCATGACCAAGGCAATTTAAGAATGTACTTGGGGCTCACGGTTTCAAAGCAGTAGAATCCATCGTGACAGTCATTGAGCAGAGCAGTAGGCACAGTGAAAGAGAAGTAGCTGAGTGCCTACATCTTAATCTGCAAGCAAGAGGCAGGGCAGCGAGCTGACACTGGGGCTGGCATGAGTCCTTTTAAGCCTCAATGTAACCCACAGGGGCGCATCTCCTCTAATAAGATCACACCTCCTAATCCTTTCCAAGAAGTTCCACCAATTGGGAACCAAACATTCAAATACATGAGCCGAAAGGGCCTTCTCTCATTCTCCTTCAGGACACCACAGCTCCATGGTAGCCTTCCTGAAATGGAGAATAAAGAATGTGATGGCTGGGGCCAGTGAGATGACTCAACAAGTCAAGGTTCCTGCTGTCAAGCTTGAAAGACCTGAAAGAACCAAGTCCTCAACACTGTCCCCTGACTTCCACACATGTGTGTACACATACACACAGAGATAAAATTAATAAGTAAATGTATTTTACTTATTACAGCATCTGGCTGGGTGCTCAGCAGTTAAAAGCTTTGCTGATCTGGCAGAGGACCCACATCATCAGGTGGGTCACAGTTGCCTACAGCTCCAGCTATAGGGGATCCAATGCCTTCTTCTCGCCTCTGCAGGTACCCCCCCCCCACACCACA
>NW_022196900.1:4197886-4198640 GCF_008632895.1 Mastomys coucha | reverse complement strand
CACACACACACACACACACACACACACACACACACACACACACAGAGGCACACACACACAACACATGCATACACATAGCTAAAGTTATATAACTAAATAATGGGATGGTCTGAAGTCTGGAAGCTCTCTAACCCTGTAGGAGTATAGTGGAGAAGCCCCATGGACAGCACACACTGTGAGAGGGTCAGCAAGCACATAGCCTGGAGTGGCCTCAGAAATGACTCTTCAGCTGGAGCCAGGCGTCCACCCACCCTATCTGAGCATGCGCCATATTACACTGCAGCGAACTGGAAAGAATATTGAAGCTATTAAGTTAGAGTAAAAATGAAAGAAGGTGAGGCGGAGAAAGAAGAAATGCATCCTGGAGGAAAATTGGAAGAGATGTAACAAAGAACTGATTAGGGGCCAGAAATGTGGGTTTTATTGTAGTCTGCTACTAATTCATGTCAATGCTTGTACTGGCTGGTTTTATGTGTTGCACTGGCTGGTTTTGTGTGTCAACTTGACACAGGCTGGAGTTATCACAAAGGAGGGAGCTTCAGTTGGGGAAATGCCTCCATGAGATCCAGCTGTGGGGCATTTTATCAATTAGTGATCAAGGGGGTAGGGCCCCCTTGTGGGTGGTACCATCCCTGGGCTGGAAGTCTTGGGTTCTATAAGAGAGCAGGCTGAGCAAGTCAGTAAAGAACATCCCTCCATGGCCTCTGCATCAACTCCTGCTTCCTGACTTGCTTGAGTTCCAGTCCTGACTTCC
>NW_022196900.1:4193895-4197338 GCF_008632895.1 Mastomys coucha | reverse complement strand
ACTTGCTTTTTGGTCGTGATGTTTGTGCAGGAATAGAAACCCTGACTAAGACAATGTTATTAACCAGTTCCTGCCTACTTTTTTTTTTCAAATGACTTTTAAAAATAAAGAAATAAATTTGATAGAAGCAGAATGGAGAAAGCAATTTAGGAATAAGTTTGTCAGAGATGCTTAAGGATAATTAAAAACAAGATACATTACTGGTCTCCATTATGAGGCTGAGTAAGAAGAACTGTAAGACTATCCATCTCTTCCTATTTTCCTCCAGAACCCATTTCTCCACCTCACCTTCTTTCATTTTTCATCTAACTTAATAGCTTCAATATTCTTTCCAGTTCACTGCAGTGTAATACAACACATGCTCAGATTGGGTGAGCGCCTGGCTCCAGCTCAGTCATTGTCTGACACAATGCTTTGCATAAAATATCCATTCAACAAATAACAATACTTTAAAATTTTAATTTACATATACCATACTAGGAAAAATATGTCTAAAAATATTGTGTTAGGGAGAAAGTGAAACTGGAACATAGTTGTTGTCGGTAGTATTAAAAATTAAACAACCATGTTAGACCTGATGGCAAAGGCCTGTAATTACAGCTACTTAGAGGTCTAACTGAGGCAAGAGGATTGGAAGTTCAAAGCCAGCCCAGAGTGAGCTACAAAGTGAGGCAAAGCCAGTCTGAGCAACTTAATGGGTCCCTGTCTCAAAATAAAAAATATAAAATGCTGAGGGCACAGATCGGTGGGAGAACACTTGCCTAGTGTGTTACTTCTCTGTTGCTGTGGTAAAACATCCTGGCAAAAACAATGGAAGGAGGAAGTGTGTTTGGCTCACAGTACAAGGACAGTGCATTGAGGCAGAGAAGTCATGGTGGCTAGCACTGTGCCTTCCGTCAGGTCAGCAAGCAGAGTGCTGCCCGTGCTTAGCGTGTTTTCCTGTTATTCAGCCCAGGACCTGGGCCTGAGGAATTGCGCCACTCACACTTAAGGTAGGTTTTCCTGCCTCGTTAGCCTCACCTAGATACTCCCACCCAGGGATAACTAGAAGTGAGACTAGATCCTGTCAAGTTGACAGTACTTTTTTTTTTTACCAGTTCTTTTCATATTTTATTAAATCATTTTACAGTTCATACAGAAAAACAAAGGATCAAGGAGAGACAAGGGAATCCTAAAGAATACAACAATATCTGTGGATACTACTGACTCAAACATTTAAGTTATTGAACAAAGGTATACTAACACAAAAACATGGGATTGGCATAAGAAATATATATTGTTCTGTGAAATAGAAATGATGACTTGAAAATAATTTCATGTACAACTGACCAAAAACACACACTGGAAAAAGGAAACATGTTCAAGAATGGTGCTGTTCAAACTGGTCCTCAAAAGGATGATATTAATTAAGGAAAATATCAAAAGGATGACATTGAATTCTATTTTTTGTAGAACATTTATTTAATATTTCCAACTGTTAACATTCAACAAACAGAATAATTATTTTAAGATATATTTCATTGTTATGTCTCCTTTTTCATGTCTGACTTTATTTGGATACTGTCTCTGGGCCCTCTGGTTCTCCTGGTTTGGTTGATTCTTTGTATAGTTCTTTTTGTTTCTTTTTGGTTGATTTCAGCCCTGAATTTGATTATTTCCTGCTGTCTACTCCTCTTGGGGTATTTGCTTCTTTTTGTTCTAGAGCTTTCAGGTGTGCTGTCAAGCTACTAGTGTAAGCTCTCTCCAGTTTCTTTTTAGAGGCACTTAGAGCTATGAGTTTTTCTCTTACCACTGCTTTCATTGTGTCCCATAAGGTTTGGTATGATGTAATTCCATTAAATTCTAAAAAGCCTTTAATTTTTTTCTTTATTTCTTCCCTTTTTTTCTATTTTTTTAAAGTTTTATTGAAATATGATGAGAAAAGTTACATGATTTAAATTTATCTGAATTTGTTAACATTTAAAAACATATTTTAAGGGGGCTGGTGAGATGGCTCAGCGGGTAAGAGCACTGACTGCTCTTCCGAAGGTCATGAGTTCAAATCCCAGCAACCACATGGTGGATCACAACCACCCATAATGAGATCTGACACCCTCTTCTGTGTACTCATTTATAATAATAAATAAATCTTAAAAAAAACATATTTTAAGTAAATGGAATTAAATCACATTCTTGTTTCCCTTTTGTAACCCAACTCCTCCCAGAGACTCCCCCTTCAATACCTACAATATTTTTTATCATATTCTTTAAAATTTATAAAATATTATAACAATAAAAATGAGTATTATAAAATTTGTTTGATATAAAACAACAATCAATTTAACAGTCTTATGTAGATGCTTGTCTATGGCAATACTGAAAATACAAACTTTTTCTCAATATAAATTTTAAATAACTCCAAAAGTATTAACTGTATATTTCAAAATAATACATCACTACTAATATTTTCTTAAATGAACATAATTATATAAAGTGTTTTTGTTTGTTTGTTTGTTTTGTATTTAGTAGAGCTTAAGATGGCTCTTACTGTGGTAACTTGATACAAGAGTTACAAATGTCAAGCAAAGCATTCAGTCTCACACTTTGTTGTTCTCTTACAAGCCCCCTCCTAATTTAATTGTCTACATTACTTTTGGGAATATAAATACTTTTAAAATATGTAAGCTGTTCTGAAAACCATAGTATACTGCAAAAACATGAAATAAACAATACTACTAATAGAGAGGCTGAGATAGGAGAAGCAAGATCTCAAGACCATTATGTTGTACACAGCAAGAAACTGTCATGAACAAACAATCTGAAAGTGTATATGGATTATATAATATTGGACCTATTTCTCCAATTACCAAATTAGAGAGACCATTGGATGATAATCAACAAATTTCTAATTCCTCATGTTTTTGGATTTTAATCGATTAGGATGTTGGTAATATTAATTTTCATATTAAGATATTAAGAAAAAGTAATTGCTACTTCCTGTTGTTTTTGTTGTAAGAGGTGGAATTAGGCTTGTGTGGATTTGTTGAAAGATTACTTTCTTGTTCTTCTAGAGTGTGGTTTTGCTCCTTATGTTTGTGTTTTCTATCTATTATCCTTTGTAGGGCTGGATTTGTGGAAAGATTGTGTAAATTTTGTTTTGTCATGGAATATCTTGTTTTCTCCATCTATGGTAATTGAGAGTTTTGCTGGGTATAGTAGCCTGGGCTGGCATTTGTGTTCTTGTAGGGTCTGTATGACATTTGCCCAGGATCTTCGAGCTTTCATAGTCTCTGGTGAGAAGTCTGGTATAATTCTGATAGGCCTGCCTTTGTTACTTGACCTTTTTCCCTTACTGCTCTTAAAATTCTTTCTTTGTTTAGTGCATTTGATGTTTTTATGATTATGTGATGGGAGGAATTTCTTTTCTGGTCCAGTCTATTTGGAGTTCTGTAGGCTTCTTGTAT
>NW_022196900.1:4189731-4193272 GCF_008632895.1 Mastomys coucha | reverse complement strand
GTGGGAGTATTGGGTTCTGATGATGCCAAGGAACCTTGGTTTTTGTTGCTTATATTCTTATGCTTGCTCCGCATCATCAGGTTATCTCTAGTGCTACCTGCCCTTGCTAAATCCTTCCTGTGATCTTGGTTGTGTCAGAACTCCTCAGAGTTAAGCTGTCTCTGTGATCCTGTGACTCTGGGCTTGTTAGAGCACTTGGGAGTGGAGCTTCCTCTGGGTGTTGTGGGACTGGCTTTGGAGCTTGCTCCCAAGGTCTGCTCAGGGCTGGCAGAGTTCCTGTGTGTCTGGTCCTACTGGTCCCAGTTACTACAGTGTTGGGACAGATGTTGTGTCCTCCTCACCTCTGATCCTGGGTGTGTCAGAGCGCCTAGGAGTGGAGCTTCCTCTGGGTGTTGTGGGACCAGAGGGAACCTGAGCCACTGGGCTGGCAGAGTTCCAGTGTGCCTGGTCCCACTGGTCCCGGTTACTTGAGGTCCAGTTGACAGTATTAACCATCACCCTGTCATGTGTGAGGCTCAACATTCAGTTTTCAAATTCAAAACAAAACAAAAATTTGGACAACCACTCTGGAAAAACAATTCGTCCTTATTTAATAAAGCTGATGAAACACTTAACCTATAAGTCAGCAAGTCCATTTCTAGATCTAGAGCAAAACTCTTATGTTATATACAATATCTGAAATAGCTGCTCATCACAGCAATACTGGAAGCCATCAAATGACCATAAAAGGTAGAATGAAGAAGTAATTTCTGGTCAGGCAGTAGTGGCGCACACCTTTAATCCCAGTGTGTGGGAGACAGAGGTAAGCAGATCTCTGAGTTCAAAGCCAGCATGGTCTATAGGCCAAGTTCCAGGATAGCCATGGCTACACAGAGAAACCCTGTCTTGCAAAACAACAACAACAACAACAACAACAACGTAACTTACAGCCAAGAGTGGTGCCCCATTCTTTTCTCGAGCAGAAGACAGAGGCAGGTAGATCTCCGAGTTTGAAGCTAGCTAGGCTATAGAGGGAGTCCCAGGTCAGCCTGGGCTACACCACAATGAGCCCCTATAGCAGTGACCTTTCTACAGCTGTGATAAACACCACGACCAAGGCAGTTTATAAATGGAAGGGCTTATTTGGGCTTTGAGTTCCAAAAGTAAGAGTCTACCACCACAGCAGGGAAATATGTCAACAGGCAGACACCGCAGCCAGAACAGAAAGCTGAGGACTTCCATCCTGAACCAAGCAAGACGCCAGGAGCAAACTCAAATGGCAAAATCTTTAAACTCTCAAGACCCACCTCCAGTGACACACTTTCAAACAAGGCCACACCTCCCAAACCTACCCAAAGAGTTCCACCAACTGGAAACCAAGTGTTCAACATCTGAGTCTATGGAGGACATTCTCATTCAAACCACCAGAGCCTGTCTCCAAAACAAACAAACTGAAAAAAGTAACTTATGTTCTGATCATACAGTGGAAAATTATATAGCACTAAAATGAGTAAGCCACAGTTACATACATCAATTCGTAATCTCAGGAGTCCAATTAGGAAGAAACAAATCACAGAAGATTTATAAGGTAGGGATTGGAGAGATGGCTCAGTGGTTAAAGAGCACTGGCTGTTTTTCCAGAGGACTGGAGTTCAATTCCCAGCAATCACATGGCAGCTCCAAATGTCTGTAACTCCAGTTCCAGGGGATCTGACACCCTCATACAGACATAAATGCAGCCAAAACACCAATGTTCATAAAGTAAAAATAAGTGTTAACCCAATGTCAATGACTTTAGCTGAAATACCCAACAAAGGGGAGATACAACCTGTAGAGACCATATCCAGTAGACAGGCATGAGGGATGGGGCCACCTAACCATCTCAAAATTTTTAACCCAGAAATGTTCCTGTCCAAAGGAAAGGACATTTTTTAATGGAATAGAGAATGAAGGAAAGGCCATCCAGAGACCACCCCACCTTGGGATCCATCCCATATGCAGACACCAACCCCCCACACTGTTGCTGATGCCAAGAAGCGCTTGCTGACAGGAGCCTGATACAGCTGTCCCCCTGAGAGGCTCTGCCAGATCCTGACCAACACAGATGCAGGTACTCAAGGCTAACCATCAGACTGAGCCCAGGGAACCCAATGGAAGAGCTAGGGGTAGGGCTGAAGGAGCTGAAGGGGATTGCAACCCCATAGGGAGAACAATATCAACTAACTGGACCTCCCAGAGCTCCCAGGGACTAAACTACCAACCAAAGAGTATACATGGAGGGATCCATGGCTCCAGCTGCATATGTAGCAGAGGATGGCCTTATCTGAAATCAGTGGGAGAGGAGGACCTTGGTCCTGTGGAGACTTGATGGCCCAATGTAGGGGGATGCTAGAGGGGTGAGTCAGGAGTGGGTGAGTGGGTAGAGAAGCACCTCATAGAGGCAAAGGGGAGGGGGCAGAGGGAGTGTGGGATGGGGGGTTGTGGAAGGATAACCAGGAAGGGGGGATATCATTTGAAAGGTAAATGAATAAAATTATTAATAAAAATTAAAAATAATATAAAGTTATTATTTTACTTACCCAATTTAAATATCATATAAAATATATCATTAGAGGTATATATCAAATATATTAAGATAAACTCAAAAGGAAAAGTATGGAAATAAAAAGTAGGCAATTCAGAACTAAGGTACAGAGAGGGGTGGGGATAGGATGGACACAGAAAACTTCAAGCTCCTCTTATGCCTATCTTATTAACTCTTTACAACTTACATAGTTGTCAACACTTTACATCAACTCAGCATATACTAACAAAAATGAACACTGAAGTGGAATAATTTTTAAATGGCTTTAAAATAAAACATGTCTAATTAGTTGCTATTGTTTTTAAATTCTTAAAACGTGCATGCCATTGTGCATTCTATGGAGGTCAGAGGCCATCATGTAGCTTAGTTCTCTCCTTCTACCATGTGGGTTCCATGGACCGAGGCCAGGCTGTCAGGCTGGAGGCACGCATCTTTATCTGCTGAGCCATCTTGCCTATCCTGTCACTGTGTTTTTTAAAAATGTCTTTACTTGAGATAACTTAGGGAAGAGTTGCAAAAAACAGTACAGAGAATTCCCATACGTTCTTTATGTGCCTTAGCCGGCTGTGAGAACCTTATGTAACCATTTCCATATGTTCTCTATGTGCCTTGCCCTTCTGTGAAAACCTTACGTAACCACAGAACACTCAACAAAGAAAGTGCTCCTTGGGATGTCACTGTCAACTGAGGTTTACACTGGATTTCTTCCCCCCGCCCTTTTTTTTTTTTGGTTTTTCGAGACAGGGTTTCTTTGTGTAGCCCTGGATGTCCTGGCTGGCCCCGAACTCAGAAATCACCTGCCTCTTACACTGGATTTCTGTTTTGCCCTTTCTCCTTTATTTTTGGTTCCAGGACTGGTCTGGAATCTCACATGGTGTTTGGCCATTAGGTCCTCTCTGACTTGTGATTGTCTCACTCTTCCCTTGCCTTGAACTCTGATACTTTTGAAAAGCACTACTCAGTTTTTTTTTTTTTTTT
>NW_022196900.1:4186500-4189660 GCF_008632895.1 Mastomys coucha | reverse complement strand
AAGTTTTACCTTTATTCATTTGTGTGTGTGTACGCGCGCGCACACACACACACACACACACACACACACACAAACATAGTGTACATGTGGAGGCCAGGGAACAACATGGAGTGGATGTCAGGGATTGAACTCAGATGGTCAGGCTTGGCAGCGCCAGTCTTTGCCCAGTCAGCCATCTGCCAGCCTGTTTGTTGAATGTGTTTCTCATTTGTCTGATGTGCCCTTTCTCGTACACAACAGAAGGCTGATCATGCTCTGGAAACCTTGCTGCTAGTGATGTGAACCGAGCTAACTAGCTAAGACTCTACTGTGAACCATTTTCCCTTCAATTAATGGATATAGGTAGGGGGTAGCTGTCACATAAAAACTACTTTGAGAAACATAAGGTTTATTTAAAAAGATACTGAAGTCAAGGAGTAACAGTGGACTACAGAAGCCATTGCAGGAACCAAGCTCTCTCATTTAGATGTCAGAATCCAGAGGAAGAAATAAGTGACCCGTCTACCCAGACTCACAGGCCCCGGCTGCTCAGACCCTGGTCTGAATTCATAAACTTAGGGATGGGAAGAGGACCCTGATGAACCATTAGCCTAGAGTCTTCTGACTGGACCATACTGCAGACCAACTTCAACTGCAACTGCTGCCAGCGTTCCTCTACCACTCCAATTTATACACAAACAACTGAATAACTGACTAAGTAGAAAACTGGGAGAAAGGCTTTATGGACAGGTCTTAAGTTTGTCTGTGCCTCAGTCCGAGAACTAGATAAACTATAAGCACGGTGGGTACAGCAATGAGCTCTTTGTGTGCTAGCATCACCAGTGACTCTCGCTGCCAGAGAGTCAGAGTGCAGCCACGGATGGATGGATGCTGTGGTAGGCTCGGTGAGTAAATCTGTCTCTTGGGGGAGGAGGCTCTTCATCATGAATGCATGAGCAGAGGAGACTGCAAATGAGCAACTCCTGGCAGGCTCAAGTGCTTTTAAGAATCTAAAGAGTTCTCACAGAAGCAGATGTGCCTATCATTGGCTGACTAAAATAAGAGCTGTATTTTCTTGAAGTCAATGTTTAAAACCATCAAGTCTCCCCAGACCTCTGGTTTAGCTGTTATGTCCTACTGATCTACCAAGTCCAAATCAGACCCCAGAAATCAAGTTTCCCATCCTGAGTCTCTCCAAAGAACCTCAGCAAAACCAAAGTGTTTACTTATTTCATGTAGCATAAACATATAAAGCAAAAAGGTAACAAAGAAGCCATTTATAAGGCAGACCAGAAATCTGCCAGCACTCTATATCTTTGTTTGCTATTCACTCCATATGGCACTCACAACTTCTAACAGCAAAGACTTCTTAAAACTCAACGGTACAGTATCATTGCCATTGCTGTGACAAAACACTGCAACCAAAAGCAACTTTGGGGCAAAAGGATTATTTCACTCACAGTTCCATGTAACAGTTCATCATGAAAGCAGTGGGAATAGGAACTCAAGCAGGGCAGGAACCTGGAGGCAGGAGCTAACACAGGGCCCACCAGAGTACTGCTTACTGGCTTGCTCAGACTGCTTTTTTATTTTAAGGGCTGGCAAGATAGCATCCAGGACCACCAGCCTCAGGGTGGTACTACCCACAATGGGGTGGCCCCCTCTAGCATCACTAATTAAGAAAATGCCCTACAGGCTTGCCTACAGCCAGATCTTTTTTAAAAAGATGTATTTATTTATTTCCTATGAATACACTGTAGCTGTCTTCAGACAAATCTAGTAGAAGGCACTGGATCCCATTACAGATGGTTGTGAGCCACCATGTGGTTGCTGGGATTGAACTCAGGACCTCTGGAAGAGCAGTCAGTGGTCTTAACCACTGAGCCATCTCTCCTGGCCCTCCAGCCAGATCTTACGAAGGCTTTTTCTCAATTGAGGATTTCTTTCTGATGATTCTAGTTTGTGTCAAGTTAACATAAAATAAGCCACCAAGTCTCCTTCCTCCATGAGGAGGTAAGTTTCTTGTGAAATTCTTTTTCTTGTTTTGGTTTTGTTTTTGGTTTGGTCTAGATTTTTAGAGACCCCAAGGAGGAGGGCTGGATGCAGCAAAATCTCCTAGGTCAAGAGGATGTCAGGAGACATCCTGCTTCCTCTCTGGTTTCCACTGGGGAATGCCTGGTTCTGGTTCTGGGTCCCTTTGGTTCTCTGGTTCTCTTCCCTCTCTGGTATTCCTTCCCAAACTCTATTGTTTGTCCTTTATGTGCCACCTGAACTACAGCCCTGGCTTCTCACAGTTGGATTATCTGGGGAAGAAGAGTCTCTCAAGCATAACTCTTTTTCCTTTACCTCCCCCCCTCACTCCCCAAAGATCACATAATCTCTTATAGAAATCTCTTTTCAAGGATACTGGGGGAAAGCATTTGTCTACTATGAATGAGGCCCTGGGCTTAGCACCACAAAACAGGAAGGAAAAAAGGAAGGAAGGAGGGAATGAAGGAAGGAAGGAGGGGGGAAGGAAGAAAGGAAGGAGGGAGTTAAGGAAGATAGGTTCCTTTAGAAGAAAATACTCATTCCTGCTTTGTCTTGTCTGTCTCCTCTATTTGTCCTTGGATCAAATCAACAGGGAACATAAAATCCCTCTGGAAAGGCTAGAATTATGTTCACTTTTCCCATCTCACATAGCTCCTTGAATAGTTGAAGAAACCACTTATAACAGCCCTCTTTACGATACTGTGGGAAGTCATTGAAGATCTTTTAATAGACAACAATTAATATCTAAGAACATTAAAATTAAAAAAATAGGGTTTCATAATGATGTATTGAAGATCAGGAAAATTCCTGAGAACGGGGAAGCAAGCTAAGAGGTCACTGCAAGCTTAGCACGGCAGTGCATGCCTGTAACTCAGCTCCTTGGGAGACTGAGGCAGGAGAATTAGGTTCAGTACAGCCTGGACTGTATGGTGAGCAGGAAGGATCAAGGTGAGGCTTAGCAGCTTAGTGCAACTCTGACTCAAAATAATAATTCTGAAAAGGCTGGGCATGTAGCTCACTTGTAAGGGGTTTCCTAGCACATAAAAGCTCTGGGTCTTGTTCTCTGTGGGCTGAGAGTAAAGTCACTCAAGTCAAATAGCTTTGACCATAGCAGGAAGTCTGTATCCAAAAATCGTGCCTATAATTCATT
>NW_022196900.1:4177192-4185920 GCF_008632895.1 Mastomys coucha | reverse complement strand
TCTCATCATAATGCAGTAAAAGTTAAAAAAAAAAAGCTCTGGGTCTGATTCTTCGTCCTGAAAACCACCACCACCACCACCACCACCACCAACAACAACAGCAACAACAACAAAGCCAGTACTACTTCGATAACCTGTAGCACAGTGAGCTTCCCACAGTAAGGATGCAGAGTAAGAGGAGGCGGGGTTTACTTATCAACCAGTGAACAGGCCAGGCTCTATACTAGCTATCCTCACGCATGCACGCACGCATACAAGGGATCTGACAAACTGCTGCCAACAGTGCGGCTGACATTTGCGTGAAGTTACTTCCGTACACTACGTGCTTTATGAACATGTATAATCGAACAGTGGCCCAGGGGACAATTGGTTGTGGTGAGAATCGGTGTTCTTTAAATGAGACCTGAGTGATGGGACAATGGGCATAGCTCTGAGGTCTGGAAGACCATGGCAAATGGAAAACCTGCAGCAATTGCTAGAAACTCTGAGACAAAAATAAAACTTGATATGTTTGTACAGAGGAAGGGCCAGCAACTCACGAGCACTGAGAACAGGAGTCAGATATAAGATGTAGGTAAAGACCAAGTCATGCTGGGCACTGCAGAAGATCAGCTAGAAGTCTGACTTCATTATAATGAGAAGCCACCACAAGAGTTTAAGACAGGTAAAAGATGAGTGTGATGGTTTGAATATGCTAGGCCCAGGAAGTAGCACTATTAGAAGGTGTGGCCTTGTTGGTGTAGGTGTGTTACTGCCTAGAAACCAGTATTCTGCTAGCAGCCTCCAGATGAAGATGTAAAACTCTCAGCTCCTCCTGCACCATGCCTGGCTGGATGCTGCCATGTTCCTGCTTTGATGATAACGGACTGAACCTTTGAACCTATAAGCCAGCCCCAATTAAATGTTGTCCTTTAAGTCTTTCCTTGGTCATGGTGTCTGTTCACAGCAGTAAAACCCTAACTAGACAGAAGTTGGTACCAGGTACTGGGGTATTGCTGTGATAGGCCTGACAATGCTTTTGTTTGGAAGAATGTAGATTTGGGGACTTTGGATTTGGAAAGCCATGGAATGCTTTAAATGGGGCATAATGGGCTATCCTAGGAGGAATATGGAAGACTTTGTTACTGAGAGTGATTTGAATTGTGCAAACCTGGCCTAAGAGGTGTCAGTGAAGAATTTCAATATGTGGCCTAGAGACTGTTTTTGTGGTATTTTGGTGAAGAATGTGGCTACTTTTTGTTCTTGTCTGAAGAGTCTGCCTGAGGCTAAGATGAAAAGACTCAGATTAATTGCACTGACAAAGGAAGTCTCAGAAACACCCATCAGAGACTTTGTTCTCTTGTGAAGTCTCATGAAGAACATTTTAAATAAGTGTAGGAAGCTGAGGAAGGAAAAATATAAAATATATGGTTCAAGTATCAAAGGGGCATGAGGAAGTGCAATGGAGCTGAATCCTGTGTTCAAGGATATTAAATTGAATTAAGGGAATAGTGACCTTGGGGCAGGATCCCACCCAGCTAAGCTAAGGTCCAGGCATAGTAGTACAAACCTTTAATCCCAGGAGGCAAAGACAAGCAGATCTCTGAGTTCAAGGCCAGCCTAGAACAGAGGAAAGTAACAGGACAGCCAAGCTTAGGCAGTGAAGAAGGTGGAAAACAAAAAGCTGATGGTAATGTAATAGAACAAGAGGATCATATTCCAGCCTTAGCAAGCAGCAGAATTCAGCAGCTTTGGCCACATGGCTCTGGCTTTAGAGTCCAGAATAGAAGGGACTAGTGGGACAATTGATGCTGGCTAACTGGAGCTAAGAAATTAGTGGTGATTGAGAAGAGATGGGCATCACTGAGGTGAAGTCGGGGAAGTGTTTTCTGAGAACACAAAGTGGCCCAGGTTGTACCTCGTGCTGCAGTAGGACTTAGTAATGTGTAAAAGTCACCTAGGCGGTACTGGTTTTGAAGGCATGAAGAGGCCATGAAGAGCAGCTGAGGCTCTGCACTGTGAGAAGCCATGGAAGCCATTGGTGAACGTGCAGCTTTAGTTGCAGTTGATGGCCCAGGACTGAAGGAGTCATGCAAAGGAGTTGAGTGAGGCCTGACACCATGAAGAGAGCCTATGAGAGGCTATTGGTGAAGCCTACTTACAACAGAAGACCCCGGTGTACTGGATATACCAGTACCATGAAATGATCACCAAGAACAGCAGCAGCAGTGGAGTGGATCAACCTGAGCTTAGAGTGCTACAGAGGGCAGAGCTGGAGGAGTGATGCCAGCCCTTTGGAGGAGCTCAGAAGATCATGTGTGGATCCCAGACACTGAAACAAGAAGCTGTAACATTGAAGTTGCCTTGAAAACTCCAAGATGTTCGAGATGCCAGAGCCGTGGGCTATCTGTTGAGGAAAGCTGCTAACAGGGAGTGGAACCAGCCCAGGAGAAAGAAGTTTGTTGCAGTCAACAAAGATGAAAAAGGAGTTGGAATGAAAGAGTTAAATTTAAAGACTTGTGCTGGCTAATGAGAAAATTGCAGGTTTGAAGAAAAATACAGTGGACCAAGGTCGAATATGTCCAAATAAGCCTGGGCAAAAATAAGCAAGCTGTTAAGATATTCTGAGAACTAGCAGGCTGAAAAGATATAGAAGAGAAAAAATGCAAGGACATATCTGGACAGACACTGAGTAGTGGGCCATCTGGTCCTCTTAGATATGGTTTAAGGTCAGATACTCTGTTGACTCAGATTAACACCAACCTTAGAAATTTTCCACTCTGTTCTGCACGTAATAGTTAATATCTGAACTAGCCAATCATGTATAGCCACACTGATTCCTTTGTTCCCCCAGACCTTTTTCCTATATAAACCCCTAACCCCTGAGCCTCGTGGTCGATTCCTCGTCTCCTGTGTGAGATTGGGGGTCGGCCCAGAGCGCTCCGATTAAACTGCCTCTTGTGATTACATCAAGACGGTCTCTTGTGATTCCTTGGGTACACGTCCTCCCAAGATTTGAGTGGGGGTCTCCCCACAGGGATCTTTCAGGAGATCTGAAGACAACTTTGATATCAGACATGAAGATGCAGAATTTGGAGTTTGCCCAGCTGGTTTCCTGTCTTGCTTTGGGTTAAGTGATTGGATGAAACTCAGAAGAGACTTTGAACTTTGGATTTTTAACATTGTTGAGACTGCTATAGACTAGGGGGACTTTGGAAGTTGGACTAAATGTATTTTGCCTTTATGCTATGTTTGGATATGGCCCCACAGACTCATATATTTGAACAAGTCTGTGTTGTCCAGGGAGTGGAATGTGATGGTTTGAATATGCTTGGCCCAGGGGGTGGGACTATTAAGAAAGTGTGGCCCTGTTGGAGTAGGTGTAGCCTTGTTGGAGTAGGTGTGTCACTGTGGGCATGTGCTTTAAGACCCTCATCCTAGCTGCCTGGAAGTCAGTATTCTGCTAGCAGCCTTCAGATGAAGATGTAGAATTCTCAGCTCCTCCTCCATGCCTGCCTGGATGCTGCCATGTTCCCACCTTGATGATAATGGAGTGAACCTCTGAACCTGTAAGCCAGCCCCAATTAAATGTTGTCCTTATAAGAGTTGCCTTGGTCATGGTGCCTGTTCACAGTTAAGACCCTAAGACAATGAGAGAATGAAAAGCTGCTGAGCATAGTGATGCACACCTTCAATCCCTAGCAAGCAGAGGAAGGAGGATCTCTGTGAATTCAAAGCCAACCAGATCTACAGAATGAGTTCCAGGACAGCCAGAGCTATATAGTAAGACTTTGTCTCAAAAAAAAAAAAAAAAAAAAAAAAAAAAAAAAAAAAAAAAAGTTAAAAGCTGATCTAAGTACAAGGAGACCATTGGTTTCATTCTGTTTTATTCCATATAATAAGAACTTGGGGAGGGGAAATGGGAAAAAAAGAGAAAGGAAGCAGTAATACTGGAAGGTTTCTGCAGTAGTGTAGGTGAGAAATGGTAGTAAAGAAACCTTAGGCTATGAAATAAAGATGTCAAGAACTGGTTGATTATAGGATAGCTCTTAAAGCTGACAAGCTTTGTCAGTGGTTTGGGTGCAAGTATGAAATAAGATGAATAAGCATAGAGAGAGACATGGGGGCAGGTAGCTCAAGAGTTCCCTGTATGCCTTGGTTTGCAATAACATTGAGGATCATCACTTTTTACAGCTGGGTATAACTGAAGCACTGAAGGAAAATCATTCACTGTTCAACTGGCAGGTCTATCTTTTCTCTTTCTTTCTTTCACCTATTTTCTCTTTATTTCTCTTGCTTCTACGGACTGATTCTTATTTCTTACTTCTAGGAACTGATTTTCTCCTGGCTTTTGGTCTCCTTTTCTGCTTCTGATATCAATATAAGTTAGAGCTCTGGAAGACAGAACAGGCTCCAGCTCTGTGACGGTAATCCCAATTGAGAGGCCGAGGAGAGGAGAAGCCACATAAGGAGGCCCTGGACTCAGTACAATGAAGCTCATGGTCACCTTAATAAAGCTAACTTTATTAAGCTTCACTGAAAAGAGAGTGAGAATGAACTATTGTTAACAACTGCGAAGTGATACACAAAAGGTATACACCTGAGGTTCATGCCTGTAACCCCAGCATTCAGAACTTTGAATTAGAGCACCACAAATTTGGGGCAGCATGTGGTGAGCCCCTGCCTCAAACTAAAATGTTAAAATCCAAAAGTTGAGCTCAGGTTGTGCTCTACTCCAAGTTACTCCATAGTGTGTAAGACAGCTATTTTTACTGATGTGTCTTGCCCCAGGAAACTGTTTTAGACACAGCTTTGACTCCAACCTTTCCTTTACATGGGAAGACACTTCCTGGTGCATCTATTCCATTCTCACTGTTCATTCTTCATTTGATGGACACCCAGACTGGGTCCAGGCCCATGAATATTGTAGTATAAACACAGATTTGCAAGTGTCTTTGTAGTAGGATATAGAGTCCTTTAGGTATGGTGTGCCTGAATCTTATGGTGGTTTTAATATCTTTCTTTCTTTCTTTCTTTCTTTCTTTCTTTTTTTTTCTTTTCTTTTTTTTTGGTTTTTTGAGACAGGGTTTCTCTGTGTATCCCTGGCTGTCCTGGAACTCACTCTGTAGACCAGGCTGGCCTCGAACTCAGAAATCCACCTGCCTCTGCCAAGTGCTGGGATTAAAGGCGTGTGCCAACACTGCCTGGTGGTGTTTTTATTTTCAATTAAAAATATTTAGGACTATTATTATTGTATGGGGTAAAATAGAATTTCAAAATGGTTTAATTTGTATTTTCCTAATGACAAAAACTCATATGTAAGGCTGTGGTGGTGGTCCATCATTCCTTTAATTCCAGCACTCATGAGGGAGAGGTGCGTAGCTCTGTGAATTTGAGGCCAGCTGTGTCTACTAGTAAGTCTAGACTAGCTAGGGCTACATAATGAGAACCTGTCTAAAGAAACAAACAAGAGCAATCAAACATTACACTGGCTGGTTTTGTGTGTCAACTTGGCACAAGCTAGAGTTATCACAGATAAGAGTCCATGAAATCCAGCTGCAAGGCATCTTCTCAATTAGTGATCTATCGGGGAAGGGCCCAACCCATTGTAGGTGATGCCATCCCTGGGCTGGTAGTCTTGGGTTCTGTAAGAAAACAAGCTGAGCAAGCCAGGGGAAGCAAGCCAGTAAGCAGCAGCTCTCCATGGCCTCTGCATCAGCTCCTGCCTCCAGGTTCCTGCCTTGTGTGAGTTCTTGTCCTGACTTCCTTTGGTGATGAACAGCAATGTGGAAGTATAAGCTGAGTAAACCCTTTCCTCTCCAACTTGCTTCTTGGTCATGATGTTTTGTGCAGGAATACAAACCCTGACTAAGACAGACATGGAAACACAAATGGCTTTGCATAGCTAAAGAAATCCTAAGCAGAGAAAACACTGCTGGAGGTATCATAATACCCGGCCTCAAATTAAACTACCCAGTGATAGTGATGGTGATAAAATCACCTAGCACCGGCACAAAAACATGCAGTGAAATCAATGCAGTAGGATAGAGGGTCCAGAAATTACGTACACAGCAGTGGCTGCCTATTTTTTGACAAAGGCATCCAAGAACATACACTGGGAAAAAGAGCTCATCATACAAATGCTGCTGGCAAAACCATCTATTTGCAGAACAATGGACTTGGACCCACACCTCTCATTCTTCAGAAAACCCAGCTGGATATGCACCAAATTTAGAACTGAAACTCTGAAGTTGCTATAAAAGAGCAGAGATTACATCTGAAGCTATAGGTATAAGCAAGAACGTCTGACCAGGACTTAATAGCACAGGAAATAGTCCCAAGTACCAACAAAGGAGACTACAAAAAAATAGCAAGCTTCTTTATAGCAGGGGAAATTAACAGCAGTGGAGACAGATGGCCTACAGAATGGGAGAAAATCTTTGCCCTGGAAGTTGATAGCTCAAATATATAAAGAATTGCAAAAACTAAGCACCCAAAACACAAAACTGTCAAGCCCTACTGTAGCCTCTCAGGTCTTGGGATTACAGGCACACACCACAGTGTCTAGTTTACCTTCCTTGATCTCAAACATATGTTTCCTTGCCTCTCTATTCTGTAACTCCATGAATGTACTTCCAGAAAAAGAGAAGCCTTATTTACCCAGAAGCCAGTCTGTTCTAAGTAGCTGTATAAGGTACACAAATATGCACAGGGGTTTCAGTATTTACTAGGGGAACGGACAACAGCACTCGGCACACTTCCCTGTAAGTTGCCCTGACTGGACCTAGCTAGCATCTACCAATACCACCTATACATCCTGTGTAAGGGCCATGAGCTAGCACACCATTACATCTATTGGTTATGCCCTGTTTGGGGGGCTATTAGTCAGTCAGTCAGTCTCTGAGTTAACCTCCTGCCTAACACTCTAAACTTTAAAAAAAAAATTAGGGGCAATGACTGGTATGGTTATTTCCTTCTGGGTGAGAATGTTGTTATAGTAGGGGTCAGGGATCTCCACTGCCTCTGAAGAGGGCCAACCCAGGAGTATTCTTGAAAAAATGGCTTAACATTTATTGCATGTACATATGTATCCATATGTGCCATAGCAACATATGGAAGTCACAGGACAGTTTGCAGGAGATGGTTCTGTTCTTCCATCATGTGGGCTTTCAATCAAACTCATGCTTTCAGGCTTTCTAACAAGTGCCTTTGCCCATTCAGCCATCTCACCCCACCCTAGAGTGTTCTAGAGAAGGAGGTGGACGGTAGTAACAGCTTGGCATTCCTTCTGAGCATCGTTTGATGCTTTAGTGTAGACTCTAAGCTGACCATGTCACAGCACCAGATATTACAGGGAAGTCTCCAGTTTCCTCTGGTGTCAAATACAGCAATGGTCTGTGTTCTTGTGCTCCCAAATGAAAGCAGCCTGCCCCGGACACAGGAGTAGAACAAGCAGTCAAAAGTTGAAGTAACACAAGCTAGGAAGCAGGAATGCATTCTTCCGACAGGGGGCCCGGCTGAGCTCTGGACAGCAGCAGCTAATGTGATAGCTTAACCACTAAGGGCCTGAGGAGCAGTGAGGCCCAGCTTTCAACAGCTTCACATTCAGGATGATTGGCTCCATCTCTCTCTCTCCCACTATTTACCTTTATGCAAACTGGTCTCTACATGCCCACATTTTCATCATCTATGCCACTGTCGTAATGTTTCTTCTAAAAGCGATGCCTTCCTCTATCTTAGATTCCTCCAAAGCTATTTGGCAAAGGCCAGTGGGAATTCTGGGGACTTCTCAATGAAGTTTCCATGATCCCTCAGACAAAAATACTTTACCCACCCCAACTCCCATAATACTTTGATTTTATTCTCCAAAATAAACTTTGCGCAATAACCGCTTTTTGAACATTTTATCTCCTTTGCCACTGTCACTGGAGCCACATTTATTTGTCATCTAAATAGTGGAGAGGTTTGTTGTTGTGGTTGTTGCTGTTTTTGTCATCAATAAGTTGGTTTTTTTGTTTTTTTTGTTTTTTTTTTTAGTGCATATGGCATCCTTTATTTAATTCACATAAAAAAAAGCATGCAGTGTTAAGGTAAGACAATACATGTAAAATGTTCCAGCGCACATTAGATAAGCAAGCTATCAGCATGCAGACATTTTTATAGCCTATGTTGGTATACCAAACATGTTTAAAATAACGTACTGTTAAAGCCTATACTAACAGTTGTGCTTCGTTCTCACATTGTCCCACTCAAACCTGTTACTTTTCATTAAAAAAAAAAATGCCCTACATAATAGACATTCACTAGCCAATAAGAGGTTTTTTCCTCTGGTTGGAGAATGGAGCGAGCAAAAAGGCTCCCATGCTCACAGTTGCCACAGTGAGCAATAACATGCAAACTAGAACTTTATTACACAAAGATGCCTGTGACACAACAGATCAAAAACCTAACAGACTGCCTGTCTTCCTACAAATTTGGAAAAAAAAGCTAGGATGTTTAAGTTTCTTCAAATCTAGCTGATTTGTGCCTGTCTTCCATACAGAGTGATTCCAACTTTACACACACACACACACACACACACACATACACACACATACACATTCAAAGATAAGCAAATATAAACGACCTGAAATAGTATTTTCATACAATGTGTTCTTGCATACTAGTTCACAGACACACACACACATGCACACACACACTCACACACAGGCACACAAAATGGACAGAACACAATGTAACAAATTATAAA
>NW_022196900.1:4174619-4177181 GCF_008632895.1 Mastomys coucha | reverse complement strand
AGCCGGGTTTTCCGAAGGTGCTTCCTGACTGTATGACTCAGCATAGGCTCACTTTCACTTGTCCCTCCAATAATCTCTTTGCAAGGGTTTTCAGGAGTGATAGGGACTCTGCAGGCTGGACACTGACTGTTATTATTCAACCACAAGTCGATACAAACGGAACAGAACACATGGTTGTTAGTGCATACGACAGGCTGACGGACCTCGGAGTTGAGACCACGCTTCTCATTCTAAACAGCCAGAAGGGAGGGGGGGGGGCGCGTATCACCGTTGACTTTTCAAATGGGAACACATGGCAAAAGCCATTCTTCCCCAGACAAATGTGGCACGTGATGGGCAGGGTGAGGGACAATGTAACATTCTGTCAAGAAGTTTTTTGTTTTATATTTTTTCCCTTTATTTATTCATTTTAACATCCTGATTGCAGCCCCCCTTCTTCCTCTCCTGCCAGTCCCACCTTTCTCCCATTTTCCCCTCTCATTCCCTATGAGAAGGGAAGGCTAGAGGAGAAGTTTTTTTTTTTTTTTTTTTTTTTTTTTTTTTTTTTTTTTAAACAAAATTGAGTAAGGCTGGGCAAGGTGGGTCAGTGGGAAAAAAGACTGTGCTGTGTGAGCCTGGTGTCTGGAATCCACTGTGGAAGGACCAATTCCTGAGAGTTGCTCTTTGATCTTTACATACGTATACACACACACACAATGAAATGTTTAAAGAAAGAGTGAATACAAACAATAGGTACATTTATTTAAAATAACAGTCCAAGGAAAAATCTCCTGAAAAATACATATTACATGATGTCTCCTGCTGATAAATTCATTAAGACAATTGCTACAAAGAACACAAGCACATTATCTGGCTGATGCTGAAAATCAGCTCTGGGATCTGTGTGTCCCTCAGCTAATAGCAACCCAAAGGCACATTATCCTTAGCTGCTCTACTTCATTAGATACAAATGTGGTAGCCATGGAGTGAGGCACTCCTGTGACTAACTTAACCCAGCTTCCTATACTGGGGGACAGCCTCACATGGTACTTCACAGTAAAAAGCAGCACACTTCTAATGGGAGCCTAAGTCACTTCCATGTGAGGCTCCCAGGCTCCAAACATCCACAAGGATATCAAATTGAGCATGCCTAAATTAAACTAAATCTCATGGTAGTTTAAAAAAAAAAAACATTTCAGAATTGCCTTCCAGCTGGGCATGGCAATGTAACTAACCTTTTAATCCTTGCACTTGGGAGTCAGAAGTAGGTAGATCTCTGTGGATTTGAGGCCAGCTTGGTTTATACAGAAGAATTCCAGGCTAGCCAGGTCTAAATATTGAAGCCTTGTCTTAAATACAACAAAACACAGAATTGCCTTCTGTGTTCACCAAGAATGTCTGGGCTAGGAGTCACTCTGGAAATTTGCTGACCTCTTAGGGTCACTCTGATTCTGGAAATTGCAGAAATTAGACAGGCTCTGAGAGCTATCTAGTTTACCTATCTACCCTGAGTAGTTTTTCCTCTATGTCCAGCCTGCTTAAAAACTTGCAGTGAAAAAAGTCTCTCCAGACAAGTATTCCATTTCCAGTCAGCTCTGTTTATAAATTCCTTTATGCATACACTTTCTCCTGACTCTTAGGGTTAGGGTTAGGGTTAGGGTTAGGGTTGGAACCCATTTCTTAGGAAACCTTGAAAGTCTAGGAAGAGTCAGTAGCAGGGTTTGTCTAAATTGTATCCTGAGTTCTTCTCAGCTGGCCAGCACCGGAGCACACAAGCACTTAGCACTTGAATGTAGTACTTAATGTGATGCTCGGTCTGTCCTCTCTATGATTGTCTTCCATCAGGAGCCAGTGTGGCCACTGAGTTATGAGTTATGTTCCAGGGACCTAAGCCCTAATATCCAGCCGATCCATCTGCCTACTACATGGGCAGCCAACCAACCAAAATGTGAATATGTCCCTTTTCCCTAGCACTAACCTTAAACATCTTAGCTTTCCTGTTTGCCTTAATTCTCAGATGCACTCTGCTCCATGCCATCCATCCTCACACCCTTCCAGGAATTTCTCTTCTCCAGCATATCTCTCAGAGACTTTCAATAAGTTCCCTTGTGTTTTCCTTCCTCTTTCAACTCATGTCCAACAATGGGCCAAATGGCTGAATTATCCAAACACTGTCTAAGAAGAGATGGTTCTGTAACCTCAGTTAAACAGATACATTCAACAATATGCTGCTGGATTACTGTCTCCCTTCTAAGTCAAAGATTAGAAACATGCTCACCTTAAGCCTTGTGAAAGATATTTTCACTCTGGTTATCATAGCATGGCTTTCTGCTTATAAACGTTCAGAATTAAATTACTTATCCACGTGCTTCAACTCTTTAAACATTGCTTTTATTTTCCTCTAAAAAGTACACTTAAACACTACTCTCATATACAAATTAATGCCACCAATAATAACCTCAAGTTCAATTTTGCAAATTTTCCCTCTCATCTTTGTAGTAAAAGTACTTTCGGGCCAGGCCAGAGGCAAATCAAGCTTGAATCCTAACCAAATGTCTTGAAGTTCTATTTCTTTTCTTTTTT
>NW_022196900.1:4117080-4174609 GCF_008632895.1 Mastomys coucha | reverse complement strand
TTTTTTGAGATGAGGACTCATGTAACTCAAGTGAGTGTAACTCACTCACCCAGGGTGACCACAGACTCTTGATCATCCTAGGGCATTGTGCATGCTAGGCAGGTTCCCTCTCACTGAGCTAGATGCATCCTCAGCCAATGCAGGTCCCAAGTTATAAGACATTTCTTGGAGGGTGTCAGTTCGGTGCTTTAATAAAAGTCCTGGAAGCACAAACTGTGTGAGAGAGCACGGTACAGTGCAGGGCGGGGCAATGCCCGGACTGCTTGCTGAGCCCTGCACCTCAACTGATGTGAGCTGGGCACTTACCTGAAACAAACACGTTTATGTATTTCATCTCAGAGAAACACCACCTAAGAACGAAACAAAGACTGCTTTGTCAGTTAGCTGGCATCCTCATGTTATAATAATACCTACCATTCATCAAAAATTTAGTGTGCTGAACATGTTACTCAGTGCTTTATGCAGGTTATCTTGCTTCTCACTAAAATAGGGATTTTAGGTATTTTTATCTTAAAACTATGTGCCTGTGTTTGTGTGTAAGTGTACTCAAATGCAGGTGACTGTGGAGGCCAGAAGAGGGCATCAGACTCCCTGGAGCTGGAGCTACAAGCTGGGTTCTTGAAACTGAACTTAGGTCTTCCAGAAAAGCAGGAACGCACTACCTGCTGACTTTCTCTCCAGCCCCTCTCATTTTGTTTTTGAGACTTGGTTTCATTATGTTGCACCATGGCCTTGAACTCACAATCTTCTGCCTCAGCCTGCTGAATAGCTAGAATTATAGGCACATGCAGCACCTAGTTCAGGTTGGAATAAAAAAAATGTCAAAAGCCTAGCATGCAGCCAAAATTAAACTAACCAAAATAATGGATTCAAGCCAGGCAGTGTCACACACGTCTTTAATTCCAGCACTTGGGAAGCAGAGGCAGGCAGATCTCTGTGACTTCAAGGCTAGCCTGGTTTACCAAGTGAGCTTCAGGACAACCAGTACTATACAAAGAAACCCTGTCTTTGAAAAAAAAACAACCAACCAACCAACCAACCAACCAACCAACTAACCATCAAAATAGTGGATTCAGTATTATCCAGTATCAAGTGATTCCAATGTGTATTCAAAGCTGAGGACCATTAATATATACTTCCTCATATGATATAAAAGGAACTCAACATCGAAATAACTTAAAAGTGATCAAAGCTAACTGAACAAAAATCTAGATGATTTCCCCTAAGTGAATGATTTTAAAACCCAGATGTCGGAAGTTAAGGATCCTGTAGAACTTTTCAATAACTTCTTAGCTTTCTTCTATTAAAAGCCAAAGTCATTATAATAGGCAACAGGTCCCTGGGAATTGAGGTTATCTTTCCCTTCATTCAGTCAGCTCATCTATACTTTGAGACCTTGACTAGAAAAGGTATTTTAGCCAAGCAACAATTCTGGCATGTAAAAAAGGTCCTAATATAAAGTGAGTATCCAGGATGGATTGAGGCTGCATGCTGAGTACTTTTATATTCCACAAGCACAGAATCTTCACACTCATTCTTCAACAAAGGCACCAGCATCCTCAGACAGTTGAGACTGAACCTTACAGTATTTTAACACAAGGAACACTACAATATTTGGAAAGCATCCATAATGGTGATTTGTTCCCTGAGAAAAAGTTTGCTGTTTTCTCTCCCATCCCCCAACTCTCCTGTCCTAGTCTAGGAAGCTGACTTTTATGGACTATATCCCCCATATTCTCTTGACTAGACTGCTTGTTAGGTCTTGCCAACAAGTACTAGCTGGCAACTGGAGTGCATGGGAAACATTAGGGCATTTATTTCTCTGCACCTTGTTCGAGTTCCTGCAGTAGTTTTTTTTCTTTCCTTCTTTCCTTTCTTTCTTTCCTTCTTTCTTTCTTTCTCTCTTTCTTTTTTAAAAATTTCTTTGTTTTATTTATATGAGTACACTGCAGCTGTCTTCAGACACACCAGATGGGGGCATCCAATCCCATTACAGATGGTTGTGAGCCACCATGTGGTTGCTAGGAATTGAACTCAGGACCTCTGGAAGTGCAGTCAGTGCTCTTAACCACCGAGCCATCTCTCCAGCCTCTGCAGTAGTTTTCACTAGTAAAACCACAGCTCTTATCTGGAAGCCCCTCCTCCCAGAGCCATATTCTAGCTTGACTCTGTATGAACAGTCCTTTTTGCCTTTATCCCTTCAGCCTTAGGAGTGCTACTCACTGCTGTTGTTATCCCTGTCTTTACACCTTCATAGTTCTTTTACTGTTGACCAGGCCCTTAAGTCAAATCTTTATGACTGTATCAACTGTATTTCTGCCAAGACTCTGACTGCTACATTAGAAGAATACTATATGGAGTCTGAAGAGACAGCTCAGTGGTTAAGAGTATGGGCTGCTCTTGCAAAGGACTGCAGTTTGCTTTCCAGCACCTACATCTGGCAGTTCCCAAAAGCCTGAACTCCAGCTCCAGAGGGATTTGATGCCACTGGCTTCAGTAGGCACTGGCACTCAAGTGCACACACCCAAACACAGACCAGTACACATAATTAAAATGTAAACTCTTCTTAAAGAGGATAATAAGAGATGAATGCTTTACTCCTTTGGAGTTCTACTCAGGTTCCAGTACCTGCAAGAGCCCCTCTCTTTTTTCTACCTCAGTCTCCATCCTTCCCAGCCTGCCTAGTCTTCCATGAAGTCTCTGAGCATTCTACTATCAAACAGGGCAACTCTGTCCTTTACTACTGCTGTGCTGAACCTAACGTGACTTTAGTACTTCTTCTTATGGTCCTCTGACTGTTCAGCTTTTTCAATAGGGGCATTCTTTGAAGGTAATAAATTCATTACATTAGGCAAAGTTCAACTGGAAAAAACATTTGAGGTCACCTTAACTCCTTATTTCACAGATGCTGATATTCAGGTTGACATAACAAGCGTCTTTTTCATAGTTAGACAGCAGCAGAGTTACATCTAAATTTAGATTACTCCTACTACTTCAATATGCTGTTGAGTCTGCACTTGATAGTTAAGTAATTAATATGCTGATAACCATTCCCTAAATGTATGAGTAATTTGTGGCCTGGACCTGGATGAATACCTGACATATAGTAATTGCTCAACAAATATATTTTCCTTGATCTTGGGACTAAGCAAGACAAATTCCTTAGGAGTTATTTTATCAGAACATAGAGGATCATGCATAATACTTCTTTACTCACATAGAAAAAATATATAGTTTTCAAAGTCAGTTTTTTGTATATGAGCCCATTTCATCCCTCTGAATTGGATATGGAAGATTTGGTGTTATCATTCCAAATAACAATTGCAGCAAACTGTTGCACTAAAGGCTAGACTCCTGAACAGTATGTCTCAGAGCTGAGACCCATATTTATATCTTCTGATTCCAGCTTCAATACATCATTTTTATGTTGCTTTTTCAGCTTTGCCTTTCTGCTCCTGGGTCTGGGAAGACCATGCAGGGGTCAGTCAAAACATGCTAAAGGAAGTGATTCTATCCTTTAAAAGTCCACTAGTTCAGACCTTCTAACCTGAAATTTCTCCTACTTTTCTTTTGTTTAAAACTATATCAAGGGGCTGGAGAGTGACTGCTCTTTCAGTGGCACTGGGGTCCCAGCATCTATATGGCAGCTCTTATCTGTCTCTAAATACAGTCCCAAGGGATCTGACAGCCTGCAAGGACACCAAGCACAATTTATACTTGTGATCCTAGCAGTCAGGAGGCAGAAGCAGGAGGATCAGTACAAGTTCTAGGGCAGTCAGGTCTATGCAGTGAGTTTTAAGCCAGTTAGGGCTATCCAGCAAGGCCCTAGCTCACTTTTTCCTACCAAGTAGGCATTAAAAAGAAAAAAATGACAGCAAATGCCTAGGAATCTCAACAGTCTTGGGGAAATGAACAAACTTCCTTAGTTACCAGGGATATGACACAGCTGGGAGACTTAGGGTTAACTTGCTTTATGGAATAAATGGACAAATGTGTGCCCTTTGGGAGCTATGGGGGGGGGGAATAAAGACTCTCTGGGAGTGCCAGGGAAACCTGTATATTTGAGGAGTATCGACAGAGCTCTCTTTAGAAGTAAGAGGAAGAGTAACCACCTGGTAGTTCAAGTAATATAAGGTCTCCAAGCAAAGCTGTCAAAAAGAAAACCGTAACTTTTCCTCGGGCGCCCCCTACTTACCGTCGCCTCACAGCCTCCAACTCCAGCAACCTCCATCTTAACGCACCTTTCTGCGCAGGTGCCACAGAGCCACAGCTTCCGCCCAGAGCTGGACCCGCCCACCCACGCGCTGCCACGAGCCCGTCTCCAGCCACGCCCCTTTCTGCAGCCCTCACCCTAACCAGGATACTGCCGCTGAAAAGTCTGGCTTTGAAGTAGTTGAGCCCTAAATCCCTGAGATGGCTGAGTCCTGAGATGAAATCCTCAGATCCTTCGGGGTGGGGGTGGGGGTGGGGGGCTAACTACTTGCTAACGAGGGGAGAATAACGATGGAAAGTGCTGCCCAGAGTTGGCTGAGTCCCGATAGCTTCCCAGAGGTGACAGAGGTAGTGGAAAGGGTGGCTGGACATTAATTAACAAGGACACATGAATGTAAACCGGCACTGAGGGCACAGTGCACAAGTATGTAGGGGGATATAAAGGCAATAATTCAGTCAGCTGCGGGATTGTGTGTGTTTGGGTATGTGGAGGGCACTCGTGGAGGGGCTTAAGTTTTAGCTTAGAAGCCGTGGGGACCACTGAGGAGCTTTTAACTGAAGAGGAAAGAGGACGGATCCAGAGAGATGGCTCAATGGTTAGAAGCACTTGTTCTTGCAGAGAACATCCATATGGTGTCTCACAACCATCCACAACTCCAGTTCCGGGATCACATGCCTTCTTTTGACCTCTGTGGGTACCAGGCACCCAGGTGGTGTATTAGCATACATGCAGGCAAAACACTCATCCACACAAATATAACTACAACTTTAAAGTACTTTTTTAAAAGGAGAGAGGGAGGGCTGGAGAGATAGCTCAGTGGTTAAGAGCTCTGACTTCTCTTCCAGAGGTCCTGAGTTCAATTACCAGCAACCACATGGTGGCTCACAACCATCTGTAATGGGTTTGTATGAAGACAGCTACAGTGTACTCATAAAATAAATAAACGGATCTTTAAAAAGAGATGGGGGGAGCAGGAACAAAGACTGGGGTCTATCAGTGATGCAGAAGAGGGGAAATAAAAAATACGAGGGACTAGGAGTTAGACAGAGTCCCTGATAAGCAAACATGAGAGGGGCCATGACTAAGTAATAAAGACTGTGAACTTCCAAGATGCTTGGCTGCTTCGTCACCCTCTTGACCTGAGACAAAGACCTGGGAGCTTTGATGATGATGATGATGATGATGATGATGATAATGATGTCTTGTGGGCTTTTTAAAAAATACCTCCTGCTAGTGGGGCCCCTGCTGATGGAGTGCCTCAGTAAGTTCAAGGCCAGATCAGGACATATTTACAAAACAGTTGTGGGCCAGCCAACTGTCCCGCCGTTTTTCAAGCTCACCAACCATGAGTTAGGGTTGGGTGTAAAGACACACTTTGCAAGTTCCTAGCGATCAAGAAGTTGGGCTTCTGCTTTGTAGGAGGGTCTTTCTCTGTGCCCCTGCTGAATAGGAATGTTTTCTCACTTTTAATAAAAAGCTTTCTTCTGACTGCTGAATCTGCCCTTTTGCAATTTCTCTACAGCTACCTGTCTGTTATGGTCGAGATTTTTCCCCCCTGCCTTGTAGTTCTTTAACTGGCAGAGAAAATGAACCCAATTAAGGCCCTTAACAACTAGTGGTAGTGGACTAGAAAATACAGAGTACGTTCATGGGGACATTTCATTTTTCAACTGTAGCCTGGAACTCTTATGTAGACCAAGCTTGTCTCAAATTCACAGAGATCCAAATGCCTGTCTCCCAACTGTTGGTCTTAAAGTGTGAGCCACCCAACTCAATGACTGTGGAATCAAGTGGTCATTTAGAACACTTAGGTTCCACCATTGGCTATAAGTGGGGTTGGGAGGGGATGTGTAACCAGGGGCTATTAGTCCAAAAGCTATGATTAAACATGACAATCATTTTTATAGTTTTCACATATTCACAGAATTCCAGACTCCAAAAGCTGCTATAATTTATTAAAGTCTACCCTACAATTCCCCATAATAATGGCACATATAATAATTAAAAACAGCAAAGATGCTTGGTTTGTTTCGTGTATTGACTGGCGCATTGTGGACAATGTTGAGTCTTTAGAAATGTCAGGCTATTATCAGGAAATCCAAGGGTCAAGTCACATTTCTGAGCAAGGGTCCAGGAAGCTCATCTGACTGGCTGAAAGGGTTTGTCTCTGACCTTCCAGCAAGCCCTAAGGTCCTCTCCATCCAGCTTGTACAGAGGAATGAGAGTCCAAGCTCCTTCTTTATGCTTGACCAATCTGTAGGGGACAGCAGCTGATCCCAAAGAAAAGAGGAAGGCTAAAGACTAGATGTTTTCTGCAAGGAGGACAGCCAGAAGGTTATGACCATAGGTGAGAACAATTCTTTCAAGACAATTTTCCATTATTTTTGGCTTTGTTCAGGGACTACTCAAGAAAATATCCTTGAATCCTTAGTTAGCCTTCAAGTCTATACATATAAGATAGAGTGTGTGTGTGTGTGTGTGTGTGTGTGTGTGTGTGTGTGTATGTGTGTGTGTGTGTGTGTGTGTGTGTGTGTTCTAAGCACAGGAGTAGGGAGCTGGCAGTACTCTGGGCACATGAGACCCCTGGTGCCTGGATTCCAAAAAAATATTCTGCTCAGGGCTCCAAAGCACCATGTGAACCTGCTTTGATTCATGACAGCTATTCTGAGTAAAGGATTTAGCTTGTCCTCACTGAAGCCACACTCGCCAGTCCTGCTGCTCAGATGACAGTGAATTCCATCCCGTGTGTTCCTCCTCTGGCCAGTCTCCACTGTGGATCACGGAGTCAGCCAGGTCAAGCTCCAGGCCTTCTAGACACGTTCTAATGAGGAGCGCAGAAGTACCTACCTGGACAGTGTGGTTTAGAGAGGGGCGGAAGTGGGAAGTGGAATGGACAGTTGTCTACCAAGAATAGCTGACATTCTTGGAAATGTCTGTCCATCTCTATTTATGGAAAAATCTCTCCATGAAGTAGCTTCCACAGCCCAGCTTCTAGCACCACAGACTACTGGCTGGGGACTTGGGACTTTTCTCTGAAAAGCGTACTACCCCAAGATTCTCCTTACACATCCTAACTGGGAGAGTCAGCCTTTTGACTACAAGGACTCTAAGCTAGCTACACAGCTAACTCTCCCTGACTGATCCGTGCAGTGGGTGCTGTCTGGATGGCACATAAGGCAGAGATGGCAGAGATGGTCAGCTCCCTTCCTCTGTGGATCGAGACTCTGATTTGAGCTTCACAAACTCTCGGGCTACCTCGTCATTGCTCCTCTGAGACAGAATCCGGAGAATGGTCATGCCTGTCTCATCCATATGAATCTTCCGGCCCAACGGGCACCAGCAGGCACAGCTGCCCTTAGCTGCCACGTCCCTCAGGGGCATCACTGCCAGTCCTATGACACGATCCTCCCGGGCAAAGCAGTAATCCTTCACACATATCTGCAATTCATAGGCCTCTGGACCCTCTTCATTTCCCAGGAGGCTATGAGCACAGGGTAGAGGATAAAAAGCCAGAAATGAACATTTTCTGCTGAATTCACCCAAGGTTGACATCTAACCAGTTGGTCTACTTGTAGTTTCTTCAGCCTTACCACCCAGCACTCCCCAGTTCCAGAGCTCTATAGGTTTCCTACTCTGTAACTTACAAGTGAAATGTCTCGTTGTACTTGGGAGTCCAGTTGTTACTTTTAGACTTGGTTGTGAACTTCCTCTTCTTATCACTTTGGTGTGGGCCAACCATGGTCACTTCCACAAAAGGCCGGAACATACCCGCTGTCTGCCACTTGAGGTCATTGGCTGCTACCACTATCCAAACAAGGGAGATCTGTGAGGGATCCCACTAGTATTCCCAGTTCTTAAGCCCTAGGTCATGTATCCCTTGGGAAGGACAAAGATGGAGCACTGAGATGAGTAGCCCCTGCTTTCAAGAGATGAGTGAGGCCATGGTTAAGAAAGGGTCAAACTCTGCAGGAGTAAGCACATCCTCTTGCACTAAGACCGGACAAGGCAGTCCAGTTAGGGGAATGGGATCCACAGACAGGAAACAGAGTCAGCCCTCCTGAGCGAGGGGGCACTGGGAGGAGAAAGGGACCAGATATTGGAATCTAAAGTGAATAAATAAATTAATGAAAAAACAAAGGGTCCAATGTCTAAGTGAAAGCACTTACCTTTCACTGTGACCTTATGCTCCCCAGTGCCAGGATGTGTAAATAAGTCCACCTGAATGGAGACTTCTCCCACGGGGTCATCTACACCAGCCCCTGAGGGACAGACATGATTGCCCACTGGAGAACTAGAGTCCAGCTCACTGAGGGTTTAGAATGCCCCACCTCACACCCTACCCTGAAGCAAGAAGAGATCGCCCACAGTAGTCATGGGGAAGTAACAAATAAGAGAGAAAGAATGAGGCTATGCACTATAACTCAAAATAAGCTGGCAGTATCTGGGAAGAAACTTACTTTAAAAATACACTGAGAATTCTCTCTCCGTCCTTCCTTCCTCCCTCCTCTTTGCTTTCTGTTCATTCTTACTCCCTGCGTAGTGTAGGGTAGACTTGAACTTGAGTGCCTCCTGCTTTGGCCTCTTGATTTCTCAGATAATAGGCATGTGCTACTGGGCCCTGGCTTAATCTCTTAATGCTCTTAAGGTGAGAGAAACAATATCGTGCTTGTCCTTGGGATTTTTGGGTACCCCTTCTCTGTCCTACTTCAATCTATGGAACAATTCTCTAGTCACAATCACAGGACCCCTGAACTTATAACAGCTTGTCCAGCCACCCCCAGCACACAGCTCACTGTAGTCCAGTGGATGAGTCAGTGTTTGATTCATATTTGCACAATGTAAAAGAACATACCCTTTTCTGGCCGAATGTCCTCGTTAGCAGTAAACCTAATACCTTTCCCATCATGTACTGAGCGAGGACAGGCAAGTCAAGAGGTGAGCGGCAGGAGGACAGAGAAAGAAGAGCGGTTAGAGGTCAAAGAGTTACAGCCATTTGAGAGAGCTGATAGACATTCAAGAAGCTCAGACAAGGGTTGGGGGACAGAATACAGAAGTCAAAGAGTCCAAGCCAATGCCTGAGGATTCCAAACAAGATTCCTCTGGTTAGAGACCAACTAAACCCTGGCAGAACAGTAGAAAGTATAGATAGCACATATCTAAGGCCAGCAGGGAAAGGCAGAGGTGCCAGCTTCTGATTTTCTAGCCCCTTAAGTGACAGACAAAAATCCCCATGGTGCGCCCTGCTAGCACTTTATGCCCCATCTTCATTGTTACCTAGCTGTAGCTCAATGCTTCCAAAGGCCTTCTGAGTTAGCTCAGACCCTCCCTCATATTACAGGCCGTATACATCCTTAGCTCTGCAGAAGTTCTCCCTGTCCCCTTCAGCCACACCCATTCCTGCTTCTCTTGTTTTCCGCCCCCAGACTCTGGACTGAGAACAGCTTAGGAAATGGAGCAGTAATGTACAATCCCTCCATTTTCTCATTTTCTCTCACTTCCATTCATGCATGACTGCTTAGATTTCTCCCTTCTGAGTCAACTCTATAGTTCACATCCACAGCTCAGTAAGACTCAAGCCTTCTCCCACTCTTGCTATGCCATTAGGGTCATAACCCTGGCAGCCTGACCAAGTTCTTTTGGAGGAACCCATATAAGTATGCCTGTAGGAAGGATCCAGCCTCAGGATCGGGTCAGAATTCCAGGATGTGCCTCTCTTTGAAGATGTGCTTTAGTTTGGACAGACACAGCTGGTGGCAAGAAGTGGTATAGGGGACTGAAAAATTCCAAGACAAAAAGAATCTGTCCCTACCCCCAAAACTGACCAACTGAGCTGCCTGGTCCCCAGTGTATAAGCATCATTCCTAAGCCCTCAGCCTTGCTATGTAGTCCCTTCAGCTGCCATGATCTATCCATCCGTGCTGGATGGTCTGGGGAGCCCTTTGCTTTTTGTTCTCCAGAACACCACCAAGTAAAGCAGCAAGGCTGCACATGTAACCAATCACTCCCTGTCAGGCCTTCCTCATTTTCTTACTTCTTCAACTGTGCAAAGCTGAGCAGGAATAGTCCAGTAGAAGGAACAGGGAAATCCCAAACACATTTTCAAAACCCCCGTGACTCTCACTCTCCTGCCTGGGGTGGGTATGTGACTGGGTAAGTACTGAATGTTGAGAGCCAATCTTGGAGGAGAAATTGGATCCTCTCCAATGGCTAAATAATAATAATTCCATACAGGTGCTGTAAATGGGAGGGGAGGTGGAAACACATAGTTCCTTACCCTGGGCGGTCTGTGAGCGCACAAATGTCTTGATGAGAGTGTCTGTTGTCTGCGTATACAGAGAGAGGGCATAGCGTAGAGACTGCAGGTCTGGGCTCTTTTCCAGGAAGGTTTTCTTCAGACCATTGCCTCCTGCGTGGAAGTATTGCTGAAAGATAAATGACCACCTGCTTCATCCTCACAGAGAGGCGGCTCCCCAGCTGTCCTCAGAGAAGCCAGAAGAGGACTATGAGAACAGAGCACTAACTATGATCAGAAGCACCTACAGAGCCAGCCAGAATCCCTCAGCATCATTCAGGTATTCAGCAAGAACAGTAAGGGAAGGGCATATTCCTGGAGGTAGTGTTTGAAGACAGGGCCTATCAAGTTGGGCGGGTATGAGATAGAAGCATTTTAGGTAGGAAAAATGATCTTTTGAAGAGCCCAAAGTGATCTTTTACCTCTCTGAACCTTAGGAAACTTGACACTTCAGACATACTTTCCACAAATGCCTCAACTGTAGTTTACATGCACCTGACATATTATCACCTTACCAATCTTGGGTCTTGGGCTTGGAATTGTCTCTCTGTATCCCTGACATGGTCGAGGCCTTGTTCTCTGGATACAGACTACTAAGAGCCTGACAGCTAGTCTGGCAGGGCAGGATGTCAAGGCCAAGTGTGCATGGGAGACTTTCTGGAGAAGGAGAAGGGGAAAGTGTTCACCTTGATGGTGTCCAAGGCCAAGTCAAGGACGGCACACTGCTTTGGAGTGAGATTCCGTGTTTCCTCCCGTACCATGTGGTCCTGAAACCCCAGCGAAAACATATCAGGAAAGCCCAGGGCAGTCATAAGTGCAGAGCCCTGGCCAGCCAGTTCAAAACTAGCCTTCACACAGTAGCTCTCTCCCCAACACCCGGCCCCCAGGCACCCTCCCTGCAGCCTCATGAACCCCTCATCCCAAGAACCTTGAGTTTGGAAAGCTGGCTCAGCTCCTTGGCAGCAGTTAAGATCAGCTGGGTGCCCTGGGCAGAGAGAGATCAGTCAAAAGCAGAGGACTGAAAACTTTATCAGGAGGTGGGGAGTGAGAGAAAGGAGACAGTGGGAGTGACCGGGATGGCGGTGCTCTTACTGTGTGGTCAGTGAGTGGGGGCAGGACGATGACCCGCTCCATGGTGTTCATCACCACCCGCCAGAGCTCCTTGAGGACTCGCTTCAGAACTGTCTTCTCACACACAGTGGCAAACAGTGTGAGGCTACAGATTCAGACAACAGGTGAGGCTGGGGAAGTTTGGAGTGCCTGCTCCCTGAGGCTCCCCCGAGGTTCCCCTGTCTGAAGGCCTCAGCTTTACTTTTCCTCTCAGAGGGCTACTCACTTGCCATCCAGGAAGTCCATGAGAGGTCGCAGCACACTGTCTGCATCCTGAGCCACCGAGGCTCTGGCGTTAGGGGATGCATTCCCTGTGCCCCGAACTTGGCCCAGGATGTCAGCCATTTGTCGAACACACTCATCAATCCGCACCTGGAAGCTACACATATGCCCACAGTGCAGCCCTCCCTGTCCCCCACGCTGACAGTGGAGCAACAGCAGCAATTTAGACTCATTTCTTTATGATGCAGCTCCTCAAGGGACAATACAAAGGAATATAGGAATGTCTACAGCTGGATGGGTATGGCAGCAGCTCTAGGAATGTCCAGAAACTACATCTGGTTCTAAGGGTTACATATTTTGGGGCTACTGACCTGTTTCCAAACACCATGCTGAGCTCATCCAGAACTGTATTCAGTTTCACCTGCAGCTCCTTCAGACTGTCTGCAGCCTCAGAGTCCAGCTATGGCCATAGGGGTAGACCCAGTTAGACTGCTTTTACTTCTTCATATGCCACCATTCCCCCTATGGCCATGCTCCAACACCCACTCTTCCTGTCTAGGACCACATCTCAATACTGTCTCCTCTTTCCTAGGATTACACCTCAACATTTGTTCCTCCCTCCTAGAACTCAACGCCTCCCAAGCCTAATTCTTCTTAGAAATATACCCCAATGGCTAATTCTCTATCCTAAGTCCATACCCCAAATGCTTGCCTCTCCCTCCTAGGGCCCTACTGCTATGCTTGTTTCTCTGGGTTAGTACCATAACCCAGTGGCTGCTTTTCCTTTCCAGGATTTTACCACAATGCCTATCTCAAATGAAGCCATCCTAAATTGGAAGCTAAGCACACCTCACCTACATTCATTGAGAGAGGGTGGAGCTCTGTGGCCAGGCGACTCAGCCCAGGCAAAGTATAGTAAGCACACACCCTAAACTTACCTCTTTGCCTCCCATGGCCTCAAACATTTTCTCCAGCTGGACCCTCAGTTGCTGCATGTTGTTCATCAGGATACAGGGCTTTGGGGACAGACAGATGCCTTCAGTCTTAGCTCCTTTTAGCACAGCGCCCCTAGTGTAGGGTCCCTCACTCTATTAAGCTATCCCAAGGCTACAGGCACTTCACATTGCCTACATTTATATTACTCTAAAGGCTGAGATCTAAAGTCAATTCAGAGAATTCTCTTTGGACAAAGATAGTAAACATTTTTGCCTAAATGAGAACTAGGTAGTAGTTACACAGGAACTTATGGTATTACTCTTTCTAACTGTGAATGCCTGGAATTTTTAAATTGAAGACTAAGTAAATGCTTAGTAGAGGAAAAAGCACCAAGTGGAGGCTCAGAGGCACTCATAGTGACCTTCTCATTATTGTGTGGCGTAAGTCTCAAGCAAAGCATGAAGGGCACAGAAGCCAAAAACAGCTGAGCATTACTCAGATATCCTCTACTCCCTTCCTCTCAGTGCCCAGGGCCAGGCCCTACCAGTCTCTCCTTTGTGCAGTAAGCTGGGAAGTTCTTTGATAAGATGTCAGCATACTGCATCAGCACTTTCCCGATGGTCTGAGGAAAGAGAAGAAAAGGAAAGAGAATCCTTATTGTCTCACAAGGGCCTTGCTGCCTGAAGTTCTATTTCTCATCCCAACATTACAATGGCAGGGAGCTGGCTACAGTGTTGGACACATACAGTCCCAGCACTCAGAAGGCAGAGGTTAGGAGGACTGTTGCAGGTTCAAAGCCGCTCTGGGCTGCATAGTGGTTCTAAACAAGCCAGGGCTATAGAGCAAGACCAGATCACAAATATACGAAACAAAACAAAACAAACCCCCAAAATATCAAGAAAGCAAAGAAGGACTCATAGGAAGTAGCAAAGTTCCCTCTCAACTGCAGAACAGAACTGAGATAGACTATCAGCCTGCTTAAGACACAGCAAAGGGGAAATGGGTAATGTAAGGCTTTAACAGAAGGCCACCATAGAAGAGGGTAGAATACAGGCCTATGGCTGTGAGTATAGTGGTGTGAAGGGGCAAGGGCCCAGGAGGTCCATTGTTACCTTAGCAAACCTTCTCATGTAGTGGGCAAGGATGCTAGGGTCTGGACATTCCAACTTCCGAATGATCTCAAAGCTCTGGTTGAGTTGTGTAAAGACGTCCACCACAGAACAGGAAAACAAGGCATGCTCTGATGTCTGCTGGAACTAAGGAAGACCACACATGGAATAACCATCCATACCTAGCTTTAGGGTTTGAAAGGGCATGAGCCATGCTCCACGCTCTCCACAGCTTTCCTACAGATTGTTTAGGATGGGGTAGATCAGCCTAGTAGACTCTCAAAACTTCTGGCCAATAGCTGAATGCTGAGACCCAACTGATCACTATGTAGCTAAAGACTCCAACTTACCCCATCCTTCTTATCTCGTTCCAAGGCCCCACGAAGGAATTCCAGGGACACATCTTCATTCTCATCTAGCCACTGTAGCACAAACTGCTCAAACCACCTGTAGTTAGGATAGGAAAACTGAGGACTGACAGCTCCTCCAGATGGAATCTCTGGAAGGCAGGGCATTAACACTTCTCTTTCTAAAGCAGTGCCTGCAACAGGCAGCCTGAGCTGAGCCTACTAAACTCAATGTAGGGTACTATCTTCACCCATTTAGAACCCCTCCCCCCTCTCTGCTGCCCACACACTCACGCTGGGTACTCAGGCACCTGCCCCTGGAGGGCAGGCAGATCCCGCACATATTCATTGTGGAGCCACTTCACCTTGAAGTGCAGGTTCATGTAGTCAGCACTCTTACACAGCCGGTCTTTCTCATGTTCTAATGAAGGGAGGGAAACTGGATCAAGTTTTAGCAGTAGCCATGGTTCCTGTATTTCCTAAGGCAGTAGGTCTACATAGGTGGCTCTGCCAGAGAGCCTAGAAGACAGGTGACTCACAGGAATGTCTAACATCTACCTCCCACACCCATCCTCTAAGAGCTCCCTTTCCAGAGGCCAAGCCAACCCAAGACTATTGTCTTACTCTAACTTCTGGAAGTGCAAAGTGAAGTTGCTGGTCTCTGGTAAGGAAAGGAGAGGGTGCTAATGATAATTAGTGGAGTCTACCAGTAATAGGGCGACAGACAAAGAGGAAAGACAATGGTTTTCTAGTGTTTGTTTTCAATCTTAGTAACTGAGCTATTCTATCAAGTAGGCTTAAATGAAGGGATATTAAGTTAAACGTGGTAGGAATATGTTAATAGGAACCACTAGAGACAGAAAACTAAACAGAATGACAGAGAACAGCCATGTTATGACAGAATCTCAAGGTAAAGTGAAGGGCTCCCAAGAAGAGCTGAAACACAGAAAATGAGCCCTCAGGGAAATATGCAAATGAGGATCAACACTTTGGGAACTATGAAAAATAGAACAGGCCACCAAGCTGTAGCAAATAGGAGTATTATTATGGATCTGGTGTGTTGTTTGTATTTTGATGTTAATTCTGCTCTTCCAGGAGGGGTTATCTGGCATGACTCAGGTGACCTCTTGTGAACCATCCCCTAATGAATAAAGGAGCCAGTCACTGTGCGAGATGGTAAGACTTCTGGGTTGGATGGAGGAAGAGAGGAAACTGGAGAGAGTTAGAGGCCTTTTGGACGGGGATAGTGTGAGGACAAGATGTAGCTACTAGTGTTTCCCGGTTTCAACCGTGGACCCACCAGGATTCACCACCAGAAGATTTAGATTTTATATGGCTTACAAATTAGGATTCTAGTTGTTGAGCCCAGAGACTGAGTTACTGTTGTTTCTAAACTAAATCTGTGTGGTATTTTCCTTCACACAGCAGTTCGACTGGGTTCAAGAGAGAAAGGTATGGTGGCAAAGCGTGGGTTTGCCAGATGTGCACCACAAAGGCTGTGGGGGGTTTGAAGAATGGGGCTGACATGGAAGTGACCCACCAGTGGGGACTGGGGTGGAGAGATTTTGGAGCTCTGAGTCAGAGAGTCTCCACGAGATAAGAACTGGCTGGCAAGATTGCTGGGGCTAAGAGTTAAGAGAGGGAACTTGCCATTCATTTTAATATTTTCCGCTACACTGGTGGGTTAGTTAGCTGAATCTAAATCTACGATGAAGTTCATTCAGGGCTGACTCAGGGTCTAGAACACTGACCATATACACACATTATCTTCATACCTACCCTTTATAGCTGATTTGAATAATAAGTCGGTATGTGCTGATATAAAGGTTATAAAGAAGGAGAGACTAAGCAAGGGAGAAGGAGTAGCTGGTATCCTTGAAGGCATCATTGCTTAACTTTGAGATAGCATAGGTATTGCTCTTCCAAATCAAAGCAAAACAGCTAGTCTAGGGATGCTAGTTCTAGTGACTACTGCAGCAGACACTCATCAGGGAAGGAGAAGCCTGGGCCACAACCTGGAAAGGCTTGAGGTCCCTAGACTTTCATCTTCTGGAACTGTAACCTGAAGCTACATTTGCCATCTCTTCTAGAAAGCAGTGAGCAAGAGAAGGAAGGGTATAAGACTAGAGGCAAAGGGACAACCAAACGTTCTTACCACCAGCAAAGAAGACTTTTCGAATACGAATGATAGTAGTGGCTTGTGACAAAGCAGAGATACCAATGAGCAACAAAAAGTGGGAAAATCGGGGACACCAAAGAGACCCTCCTTTCTACTCCATTCTCTAGCACTCTTGAACCAGTCCCTGACCTTGAGACACAAAATGATGGTGGAGGCTGCACCTGTATCCCTTATGCTTAATCAGCAATACATTGGAAATGGGGCAGTGACACCTGAAAATTTTCTTTTGTTTCAGGACCTTTGAGTTACTGTATTTGCATATTCTTACATTCTCTGACAATCAATTATGTGTCCTCTGATACCAGGCCCCAATTTCTATACCAATATTAACTTCAGTATATAAACATTAAGTAAATGAGTGTTCAAACATTGGGTATACATTTTTCTAACAAGACCCAAAGAGTTAATGCTCTAGTAAGGTTGCATGCAAGCACTGTTGAGATAGCTCAGCTGGTAACATGCTTAACTTGTTAACATGAGGACCTGAGTTCAGATCCCAGAACCTACATAAAAAGCTGGCATGGTAGCAGGATGGAAGGTGATAGAAGATGGAGGTGAAGACAGGCAAAGCTCATGGGCCTACCAGTCTAAACTGATTGGTGAAACTCCAATCCAATGAGAGACTTGTGTCAAACAAACAAACAAACAAATAAACAAACAAAAAGGGTCTTAGCACCTAAGGACCGAGTCTATTTCATGAAGTTGTTGTTACTTGTGGTAGAACTGGAGTTAATCTGTCAGCAAGGGCTTTAAAATGTTTGTTTCTTTGTTTATTCACTTACTTATTGTATATGTGTGTATATCTACATGTGGAGGTTAGAGGATAACTTCAGGTGTTAGTTTGTACCTTACACCTTGTTTAGTTAGTGTTTCTCTGACACTTCTGTTGAGGTGCAGTAACTCCAGGCTAGCTAGCCTGCTGCATCTATCTGCAGGGTCTTGCTATGTAGCTCTGGTTGGCTTGGAACTTGCTATGTAGACTGACTGGCCTCGAAATCAGAGAGATCCTCTTGCCCCTGTTCCCTGATTGCTACCATGTTTGGCCTGCATCTACCTTTTTGCATGGGGGTTGGGGGAGGTAGTGCAACTGAACAGGTAGAGCTTTCCCCACCCCACTAAGCCATCTCCCCAGCCATGTTTTCTTTCTTCCATCTTTCTCTCCTAAATCTCGAATTCTGGTAATGTCTGTAAAGACTGATGGAATAGTGTGCTTAAGTTTAACTTGTTTCCTTCCACCTTTTGTGGTTTTAACACCTTAAAGTGAAGGTGAACAGAATATGCCAACTAATATTACACTAATGTTCAAAGGTAAAAATGCTAAAGTATACCTTCTTTCTGTCTACTCCCATACAGTTAAACCACCAGCTCTCACGGGACAAGGTGGTATAGGCCTATGATCCCAGAAATTCAGGAGGCTTTGTCAAAGGACTACAAACTCAAGGCCTGTCTAGGCTATTTGAGGCCTCATAGGGTGCACAAGACCTTTGGTTTCATCCTCAGTACTGTCCCTACTCCATCCCCACAAATCATCAGTGCCAATCCATTTTACCTACAAAATGCCCCTGGAATCTATCTCTTTCCTTCTAGGTACACTCCTACCTGCTAGATATCATTACCTCTGTATTTAGCCTGTACTGGACTTAGCCACCAGACTGGCCATTCCCCTCCAATCTATTCTCCATAGTGTATAAGAGTGAGTGGTCTTTCTCGGTGATAAATCTCATCATATCAATCTCCTGTTTAAGATGTGAGTGGCTCCCACCTGCCTGATGGAGTTCAGAAGCCTATACATACATTCTTACCTATGATATAGCCCTCTCCAACCTCAGCTCCCACTGACTATTTTCCTTGTCTTCTGTGAACTGCTGCTTTGCTTCCATCTCTCAAAGGAAAATACATGCTGGGCCAGAGACAGCCAGTGTTCTGTGTTCCCTCTGCTGCCATTACTATTGTCTCTCCTCAGTAACAATGTCCTCTCATGCTTTGGCTTTTACTTTGTAGATCTTAGGTTTTGCAAAGCCCATTACATGGTTCCCTTTTATGTTCTCAGCACCCTATATTTATTCTTTTGTGGTATTTAGAACTTTGTATTGAAACCACCAATTTATAAATATGTTTTCTAGACTGGCCTGTGAGCTTCTCAAGAGTCAAGCTCTCTGCCTTATTCATCTTAGTGAGTATTCAACAAGTAGCATAGACCCTGGCAGAAAGAAAATAATAAATGGAGAATGGGGATGGGGTTTACTGCAAAGAAGCAAGAGGGAATTTTCTCCTTCATATTTTAAGTAGGAGGGTAATTACATAGCTGCATTTGTCAACCATTAAATTGCCCAGGAATGGCCTGGAACTCAATAGGTATCCTAGGCTGGCCTTGAACTCACCACCCTCATGCTTCAGCCTTCTTTCTGCCATCCCTAGTTAAGGGCAGTATTGTCAACTTTCCTTCTACCATCAGAGTCAGTGCTGTCCTCTTTTCCTTCCTATTCTGAGAATCAGCAGTTCTTGTTCTAATCTCTTCCCCAAGCATCTATCATGACCCATTCTTCCATTTCCCCCTCCATGCTATAGTACAGCCTCTCCCTCAATATTACAATAGCACAGCTTCTCATTGTGTGCACCTCCTTCTCTTTGCTACCCCTATCTTTTAAAGAGGTAAAAAATTTAAATCTCCACGTTTTGCACAGAAGATTAATGGTTCTTTCTTGTTCCTAATAGTTCAGCTTTCCTCAGAGCTGAGGAAATTTGCTAACTGTGCCTTCTATACTTCTGTTACCTTATCAGCTCAAGAAGCAGATGCCACTGCTACTCCTAGTGTATAGATGAGAAAATGGGAACTCACAAAACTAAATGGCTGAAAAAGCAAGGTGACTTTGTTCATACCAAGAAAAAGACCTGAAGCCTAACAAATGGGTTTCCCCTTAACTCATAAAACACCCTGAAGAGCTCCATCTTACACTATCCATCCTGTGAGTTGGTTCATTTTTCAGAGGTATTTACTTTTTCTGTTAAGCCCACCACAGATGTTCATTGAGTTCATCAAACTTCCGATCAGGTTTGGCGAGTGCTGTCTCACCAAGGGATGTCAGGCTAGAGCTGTATAAGTCTTTCAACCAATGTGTGGATTACATTGCCCAAAGTAAGCAAGACTCAGCCACTGCTCAGGGGCTGACTTACACAATGTAAATCTCACATGTGGTCTGGCTGTAACAGCTTAGCACAGACCTTCAAAGTGTCTTTCATCCTCTAGAATTCTGATTCTAAACCTCACAGGCTTAAGAGTCTGAGAGTGACCCACGTCTTCCCTCTACCCAAGTGGAGCACAGACTGCCCTGAACTTGTTCCAGATGGCTCCTTTTCCTTCAGACCCACTTTCCCAGACTGAGGAGCTAGACTAACATGTACAACACACAGGAATGGTGGCTAGACTGGTGCACACAGACTGGTGCAGATGAGAGTCTGAGAGACAGAGAGGGATATCTTTGTGCAGGTGAGAAATGGAAAACAGAGTAAGGTGAATGAACAAAATGAAGAGACATATCTGGCTCTGTTCTACGGGCTGACGGAAGTAGCCTTCTGAGAAGGTTTCAAAGAAAGCCAGGCCAGTAAGTACAAGAAAACAAAGCTTCTCTTGTTCTTCAAAACTGTAAAGATACCTCTTGGAAGCCACTATTCTGAAAACCTTCGCCATGGGTGGAGCTGTTCTCTGGGCTGGAAAGGTCCTGCATAGGTACTTGTCATAAAGCTGGAAGGAGAAACCCACACCGGCACACCCATTGTCCTTACTTGGCTCTTTTGGCTACAGCTTTGTCCAGCCTATGCCTCCCATAGCTTACCTGCCACCATGGCTAGAAGCCCTCTAGTTTCTTACTAAACTGTTTACCGAGAACTTGAAGTTATGTGGAAAAGGAAAGAGAGAGCTTACAAGGTAGATGGAGTCTGGCAGACCCTTACCCTCCAGTGCATATTTCATGTCTTGAGCAAACAGATGCCACATCACCTCTGCACTGACTTTTCCTACATTTAACTCCTGAGGAAACCTGAGAGATGGGGAAAAAAACCACAGTAAACATCAAGGCAAGAGCTATTTGGTTTTATTTATCCCAAGGTACCTAGTTCTCACAAGACATAATGAAGAGGAGTCGAGTCCTAGGGAACAGGACTACACTGAGTCTGGAGAAAGGGGCCCAGGGAACAATGGGAGAATAAATGATGGAGAGGGGGCCATATTAGCTCAGATGAACCCAAAGGACAGAATGCCCAGAAGGTACAGACAAGGCATGGAATCCCTGGGAGGGTTGAGGCTGAAGGGTAGGCTCAGGATAGATAAGCTGCAGGAGAAAGAGCAGGGGCTGGGCCTTAAGAGGCCAGCTTTTTTCACTGTGGACAGGCACATGCACACATAGTCTTTGGATCCCCTGGGGCTCTCCTAGCAGTCACAGTCCCAGAAGCCTTTCTCTTTGGGGAGGCTATCTATCCCATTCTGCATAGGGCCCCCCTTATATTTCCACACCTGTCTCCAGAAACAGTTACCCAGACAGATACAAGGGACAGAGGGACAGATGGACGGACAGTTGGAAGAGGTGGCACTGCAAACATACAGAGATAGGAAAGAGAGAGGCTGTTAGATGGACAGACCAATCCCCAACCAGACAGAGCCAAGTAGGGTGATACTCACTGGTTCAGAACAGGTGTGTAGGAATTCTTATCCTCCTCTATGATCGACACAATGAGTGTGATAAGTTTGGGCCAGAAATCCAAGTTCCGAATGCTGGGCCCTGGTTCCTCTAGAGGTAGTTCCTGCTTCGTGTTCAGGGGTGGGGATGGGGCATGGAGAAAGTGAGCTAGTCACAACAGTACTAAAAATACTCTTCCTTTTTCTTTTTCCTTCACCATGCCTGCTACTTTAAAGTCAGGAATATCTTCTCTTCTGGCCTCTGTTCCATAAGAAGGGTGACTACTAGGAGACCCTTCGACCACTGAGAATTGCTATCCTCAGCTCTGGGGCTCTCTTCTGGTACACTTGGACAATCTAAGAGATATAAAGGCACTTGTGACCCCTCTCTTAGTTACTATGGACATGTGACTCTGGCTAAAATGAGCATCCTCTAGCCTCACTAATAGGTCTGCTTCTGTAAGATCCACCCATCCCCCGGCAACCTTCTTCTTCCAGATGTCCCTGTTTAGATCCACATTTCACACAGCACACACAGACACCCCAACTCTAAGAAGCTCCTTCAAGCTGAGCAGGACAAACTCCAGGTGCAGTTTGACCTAATTTTCAGTGGGGCTAGTCTCCTTTGGATCCCTTGAAGGCTATTATTAGATGGAAGAAATGCACCTGGAAAGCTATTTGCCTATCCAGAGAAGAGGAGTTGCTTAGGAGACCAAGGAATATAACAATGAGTCTCAGGAAAAAAAAATAGTCACTTATATTCAGACCCCAGGCAAAGACAAGCTATGATCACTACAGAGACTGGAATGGACATTCTTTCTCATGGGACTTTTATGTGAATACTATATGTTACTGCAGTTTCCAAAATCCCCTATGATAATTCTGCATCAACAAGAAGTTAGCAGAGACCAGGACTGGATCCATATGTTACTGACTCCACCTCAGTATCACTTATGTGCATCTTTTTCTTTTAGTTTTTCTGCCACTATCCCAGCAAAGACTAATTCAAAAGACACCCTAGGCCTTTGAACTCTAGTCCACTACATCCTCCAGTGAGCTGCCAGTGATTTCTCTGTACGGGAATCTCAGCGCTCTTCCATGGTCCTCAGTTACGTAGACTCCTTCATCTGACACAACAGTCTTTAGAATGCCCCCTTCCTCTCCACTCTATGTCATCCCAGTTCTCTTGTGTTGCACTGCATCATGCTCACTGTGGTGTCTGGCAGCTGCTAACGGCTTTGTACACACTATCTCATTTCATCTGCTTGATGATTCTTGAGCACAAGTTACTAGTTTCTAATGTTCTAGATGAGGAGACTGAAGTACAGTGAGGTTCCATGACCTGCCTTCTGTCCCAGAGATAAGATTTGACCTCACAATAGATGAGCTCCAGAGTCTGAGGTTATGAACACCTGAATAAAACTGCTTAGGACTCCTTAAATTAATATGTGCAAGAACAGTTCTGTGCCTCCAAATATTCTATTTCCCCCTTTCTTTCCTTCAGCTTCAGGCATATCAGTTCTATGCCTTCCTCAAAATCCAGCTAGACCTTTATTTCTGCAAAGTTGTCTCTGGTACACCTGGCTTGGTTAGATGACCCTCCCCTGGGCTCACAGAACAGTCTATGAATTTCTGGTATTAGCATACCAGATATCTAATACTATAATAAAATGTAATAAAACAACAAAAAGAACGACAAATGCAGAAATTTGCCCTCATTTCTAGCAAACAATAATTTCCCCCAAGGCAGAACTGTCTTTTACTTGACTTTGCAGTCTAATACTTCATGTGTAAGTAGATGGGTGGGTGAATGAGCTCTGACTGAGGACTTGTAGAGGAAGTATGAACTAGTGAAGGAAATATGGTTTGTTTGTTTGTTTGTTTGTTTGCTGATATGTAAATGAACAGAAACTCCAAGAGTTTACTCAAAGGTATACATTGCCTCATGAAAATGAGATTCAGAGAAAGTAAATAAAAAAACTAAAGCCAAGTCCTTGGAGCATCTGCAGGCCTTCTTCAGAGCTTTGTTCATTCTTATGCCGGGGCAGAGAGATCAAATATTAAAACATCTGCATGGTTGAAAGATTAAAGCTGAGAACAGTATCTTTCCCTAGCCAAAGAGAACCCATAGAAAAATGATAGAGGAACCCAGAATGTACCACAAACTAAACAAAGGCCCCAGAAAAACCTCCCATGGAGACCAGAACCAGTAGAAGGGTTTATAAAACCTTTAAATGGGGAAGCTTTAAGTATATGGCTAGCATATAAAGAACATTTAGAATGAGAGAAGGCAGCATGAAAAAAGATCTTAGACCAGTGGTTCTCAACCTTCTTAATGCTGCAACCCTTTAATATAGTTCCTCATGTGTGGTGACTCCAACCATAAAATTATTTTCATTGCTACTTCATAACTGTAATTTTGCTGCTGCTATTAATCATGATGTGAATATTTGTGCTTTCTGGTGATCTTAGGTGACCCCTATGAAAAGGTTGTCTACCCCTAAAGGGTCATGACTCACAGGTTGAGAACCACACTGTCTTAGATCTTCACTAAGGTGAAAGAAGCATTACAGATTGGATATATTCATTAAAAGATGGGTGTTCAATAGATTTCCATCATTTGGTCCTTTCAAGATCTATCTCCTTTCCTTTATGTTCCCATTGTTGAACCAAGACTGAATTCTTCCTCTTTGTAATATCTTCACTCTTATGTCTTTCTCAAAACAGTTCTAAAAGACCACATTGGGTGAATACATATGCATGTGTGTGAGACTGGGGAGTTCCTTAGGGAGCACTGAATGCTTCTCTCAGACCTGGTCTAGCACATTTTCTATACAGATCCATTCATACATACATATATACAAACACATATGGACACTTGATGGACTGTGTGTGCTTACTGCAGTAAAGGAAAGTGAGTCGTCAAAAGCATAGCTATCAAGACACAGCTGTAATTGAGTTACTGGAGCTAAGAAGTTCTGGCTTTTAAATGGCTGCCAGAAGAGTTACAGAGTTGCAGGTATCCAGAAAGATGGGACTGGAGAAGTGGCTCAGCCGGTAAAGGTGCCTCTCACCAACTGTGATGACCTGAGTTCAATCCCTGAGACTAACATTCTAGAAAGAGAGAACCAATTCCTACATGTATTCTTCCTACTCCTGTGTATGTATGTGAACACACAAACATATTCACAAAACAACCAAATAAATGCAATAATTTGTTTAAAGAAAAATGAACTAAGTTTCCAAGCACTGAGTTAGAATCTAACCTAGAACAGATAAAGTGTCTCAGCCTCACAGAAGGACAGGCTCGGCCCTGAGAGCCAATCAGTGAATATAATCTCAGAAGACCGTGAACTGAAGAATGAGTCACCACAGGGAAAAGTTAAATTTTCATGCCAGGAGCTCAGAGTTAGATATAGTCTCAGGGGAAGGCAGTGTAGAACTTACGTGGTCCAAACACACCTGATCAAAATTAACCTGTTCAGCTCAGGTATGCGTGTGTTGTTTGTATTTGTAAGGCCTTTTGTCGATTCATAAACATCTAGGCTATGAGGCAAATGGTTCCAAGTCAACAACTTGCTCATCCTTGAGAACATCAAGGACTTTGTTTTGAGCTCCTTTCCACCATGGATTTCTAGTAAAGAAAAACTGAGGCTCCCAAGAACTACTGTCAGCTGGCCTCAGGAATTCCAAACCTCTTACCAGCTGGTACTGGTGACTGTAGAGGTCGTGGCAGTTGTTGAAGATGTATTCATATGTAGAGTTCAAGCAGGCTTTCACACAGTCCTTTACCACCTGGCTGGCTCTTGGGGGGCTCTGAAGTTCTTGTACCTGCCAGTTAACAAAAGAAATATGGGCCAGGGGTCCAGCGCACCTAGGTGGGATATCCACCCCATCATCCCTGCAAATCTACTCCAGATTCACTTCTCTTTTCCAAGTCTTCAAACCTTGCCCAGTGTTGTGGTTTGAATGAAAAATATCCCCCAGAGGCTCATGTTTTGAGCATTTAGAGGTGCCGTTTGGAGAGGCTGTAGAACCTCTGGGACATGGTGTTGAGCTAGGAGCAGGCCTTTGAGGGTTAGTGTGGCCCTGCTCCTTGTTCCACTCTCTGCTTCCTGGCCCACCATGATGTAAGAAGCAGAAGAAACAAATCCCCCTGTCCTGGACTAATGAGCCCCTGTGCTGTTCACTCCTTTCCTACCACAATGGCCTGTATCCCGAGAACTGGGATCTAGGAAACCTCCTGCCTTGGAGCTGTGGCTGTCAGGTAGCCTGTCACAGTGAAGAGAAAACTCATGAACACCAGCAGCAGGTTAGCTGATGAGGAGAACTTCTAGGCTTTCCTTACTGACCTATGGATTCCATACTCCTTGAAGTAACCCAGGGGATGGCTATGTTTGGAAATGGAAACTGTAGCTTCAGGCTGCCCAACCACTCTTACTTTCCAGGTTTCTATGACCAAGTCCTCAGCCCAGCACTGACCAGCTCTGTCCACCCTTACCTTCATCCTGAAGAAAGTAATGCTGGTCAGCAAATCCACTGTAGATTTTAAATCCTGAAGCCGCTCAGGGCTTCCAGCAGGAAAGTTATTCTGTTACAAATCAAGCAAATGTGAAGAAAGGAACAGAGGAATACAAAATCTTCACTGCCAAAAGTAATGAACCCAAAATTTCCCTAGCTGCTGCCCACTGGGATTTTCTGTAGCTGGGCCACCTACATTACTGGGTTCCTTTTTTTCTTCCCTACTGAAACAGGCAGGTCCTTACCTAGTGCCAAGGTGAGTACTTCACAGCTCAGAAAGCCACACTTGTTCCCCAAACCTGCCTCCCATGAACATGTGACAGTCATACAGTCCGTCCCTGACATGCACTCTCTCTCCCTCCGCCCCTCGTTAAATGAAGCTTCTTACACTCAGTAAGTTCTTCAGAAGCCATAATTTAACTGTATATCATGGATGCAGATGAAGCCACACTATAGACCACACAGATCCAGAACTGAACTTTCAGTCAACACTGCTCTACTATGCTCTGGGGCCAGCAGATGGCAGAGTTCTGAGCACAATCTCTGAAGTGAATTCCTTAAGATTTCCCTGCAGGTCATAAATTACTCTCTTTAACATAAATTTTAGGAGGAGCTGCTGTGGACAGATGAAGGGAGAGACTGAGCTAGTCTCCACTCCATCAGTTTTAAGCCTACAGATGGTTACTAGTGCCAAAGATAACATGTAGTTATTTCTCCATTATTCACAAATGGAGGATAAGGAAAGTGGAGATAATGGGAACCCACTTTATTAAGCTGGAGGCTGCTCTAAGGTGTGTGGATTGCCTGCTGTGGAGAGGTGTGACACTTTAAGTGACAGAGGCAATGTAAGATCTAACTTAGAAGAGCTGAGAAGCTGGCCATTGTTTCAGCCTGCGCATCCCAGGTACCCACTCTCCTCCATCCATTTCCTCCTGCACCAGAAAAACCAAAATACCTAACACACTGTACTTGTCCAAGACAGGCTACTCTTCCTTCCACTAGCCAAAGATCACACCTCTCTTGGGAATTGAGAAGAGAGAAAGAGAGAGAGAGAAAAAAGAGAGAGAAAGAGACAGAGGGAAATGAAAAAGGAAAGAAAGAAAGAAAGAAAGAAAGAAAGAAAGAAAGAAAGAAAGGAGGAAAGAAAGGAGGAAAGAAAGAAAGGCAGGTAGGTTAAAAAGGAAGGAAGGGAGGAAGGAAGGAAGGAAGGGAGAAAGATGAATATGGCTAAGTAATATTTTTAAGGAAGGTAAAGATTATGTTATTATAACGTTGGATAGGATGATAAGAATGGGTTGGAAAGCCACCTGTCCACTAAAAGCAGCTGTACCTGCTACTTGTACACTGCAATGATGTCAGAAGAACTGTGGGTGTTAACGGCATTGCCCATCCAAGGGGGTATAATGACACAGACCAGTTTCCCTGCCTTTCATCTTATTGCGCAGATGTGCCTACATCTTCTGGACTGAGGTTAAGATTTCTCAGTACTCTGCCTTTAAATGAGCCCACCCCATGTCTTCACTTACCCTGTATGTAGAGAGGTCTATCCTCAGTGAGTTGTGTAGCTGGTCCAGCAGTTTTACAAATCTTTCTTTCTGAGGGTGAGAAAGAAATAATAGGAAAGAGAAGCAATCTGTTTCTGAGCCCCCTTGACTACAGTAGAAACAGAATTACTATGGACAAATCAATATAAAGGAAAATAGATGAGGTGAACCATGTTAAAATCTTTTAGCAGCATAGTCTTGAACCAGGAACCCTTTCACACTGGCATGTCTCTGGGGGAAAACAATCTGCTTTCTAAATACATGATGTGACCAGTGATCGCATCTCTCTGTTTGAGACCTTAATTCATAGTAGTCAGCAAAAGGCAATCCAAACACTTTCTCCAACTTGTTCCTGAGTCTGGGATCTCTGGACTACTCTTGGGGCATTTTTTTTTTGAGCTTTAAATAAAACATTTATTGATGATTAGAGCTTTAACAGTCTGCACACATTCTTCATACCGTATCTAGAAGATGATGGAAAACACCAAGGCACTAGAGAGCATACTAAGAAATAAGTGACATGATTGAAGAGAGCTGGGGGACTGGGTGTCCCTGGGCACGAACTGCCCCATGGGTCTAAGGCCCCTACCTACAGAGCAGGTCCAGTGAACGAAGGACACAGGGCTAGGAGGGACCTCATCCTGGGAGCCTTGTAGCAGCAGTTTCTGCTTTGCTCTTCCCAACCCTAGCAGCAGACTCTGGGGAGGCCTAAGGTGAGGGTCATCTAGCTGAGTTATCCTTGGTCTGACAAGCCCAAACTGGCTCACATGGAAGAGAGGTCTGGAATTGTCAGGGTAGGTGATGTGGGGCTCAGAGGCCGCAGAGACCAAGTATGGTCTTCAACAGTTTCTCAGAGCCATAGCCCTCAGTGTCCCCCAGGAGCCCTTCTAACTTCTTCCAGGTAGTAAGTACCTTGGAAAGGCTGTCTGTCCCTAGCCAAACCCTTAAATGAGCAGCTGTTAACCCAAAGTGGGGTTGGGGAGCCAGGCATACACATGGACAGGAGCAGTGGACACCTAACACCTGCTTCCAGCTATCTACATTTTGCTATCATGGCCTCAATCAGAGACACTCCCAAGCTCTCAAGCTCTGTCCCCTAAGGACACTTTCCCTGCACATACTAAAACATTCTGGACCTTTCTCATTCCATTGCAGGCCCTTGCCTTACCTCTAAGCCCCACTCTCCCACATCTGCATTCAGCAGAGTAAGTCCATGCCCAGTCAAAGTCTCTCTAGCTTTGGGGCCTGTGGGGAGGGGACAGGATAGAGACTCCACCTCCACCTCTTCCCTGTCACCCCGGTGCCAAGGAGCCTCTTGGGTTTCTCTGTGTAGCCCTGGATGCCCTAGAACTCACTCTATAAACCTTGAAGTGCTGAGCTCAAAGCTGTGCACCACTACTACCCTGCAATTCTGGGCATTCTTAAGAGCTTTATAGTCAGAGTCTAGAAGTGATGATGGGAGAAAAACATTTGAAAAATGGTCAGAAAGACACAAGAAGTCTCTCTTTTAACCAAGTTCCCTGTACTTTTTCTTAGTGTATATTTAATATTAAAATATTTAAATATATACTAATTTAATACTTTTCATAGAAAAAGTATCATTAAATTCGGAATCACATGCCTATAGCCTGTTAGCACATTTCCAGAATTCATTACATTGGATACATCAATAGATACTGATTAAATCAATACATAATGGGACTTGATTGGCTTAATCAGTTACATTAACTCATCTACAGAAAAACTGTATTAACAACAAAAAATTATGAGTTCCAAAGATCAGGGATCACAGATGCAGTAGACTGTGAGGATTACATAAGATTACTGATGTAATCTTATGCCTACAGAAAGAAGTTTCATGAAGGGTCATTTTATTCTGTTTATCCTGAATTTATGTCAGGTAACATTCTGAGTAATGACTGTAAGACTAAAAAACATTGTGATTCAACTTTGGTGGGCCCACAGAGCAATGTCTTTTAAAGCATAATAGTGTCATCATTCCTAGAGTCCGAGGATAGTCTATTAGTCACCTTATCTAGAAGGAAAAAGGTTGTCTTTCAAGATAGCAACTATCTGAGTATTAGGCACATTAGCCAACTCTACACAATTGGCCAGAAAACAATAAACCATCAACTGATGACAGCATTTGGATACATGTATTTCATCACACTCACACCAAAGTTGGAGGCTGCAAAACGATCTGATGCAGAGACGTTAGTGGAGGCGGTTGTGTGAGCATAATAGGCATTGATGTTGGCCAGTAAGGTGCTCATCACAGCTGGTACACCAGGACACATGTACTTGGATGACAAACATGCAAAGTGCCTGAAAAACAGAATCCTCATTCTCAAAGACTCTTCACAAATTGCAGCAGTAGCCAAGTAGGAACCCAATTAAAGTTTATGGAAGTGCAGCCAGGTCAGTTAATTCCCTCTGCTTATGCAGAATGGATTCCTGTGTGCATTGCTATGGCAACATCACCAATTGACACTTCTCCCAGTAGGCAAGAATTTCTTTTATAGGAATGCTGGTAGATTCCATAGAGAAATATTTTCCCAACAGTTTAGTGAACTCTTTGTTGACTCTTAGGGTAATCTAGGTCAGTTTGTTAGTTATGCACATTAGTACACGGGCAAAAACGTCCTATTTGCTCAGGCCTGTGATATCTGGTCCTGTGTCTTTGTCTATCCACTCATACCTTTACCCTTTCCTAACAATGATCTTGTTGGGTAAAAAGACATTCCTAAGATGCTGGCAAATAGATTCCCTTTCTAATGTATGCTTCTTTGCCTTGTGGCACAGACACACTCCACCCAGCTCAAAGAAGAAAAGTAAGAAATCACTGTACCTTATGGCTACTAAGCACATGTCTCCTATGTCCTGTGCCTGCATTAGTTACCCAAAGTATTAGTAGCTACTTCCCAGGACCCCAGGGAGCCTCACGTCATGGCTTGATATATGGACTCGATGCCATAGCGCATGGCAAATTCATCCACAATTTCCTGGGCTGTCTCATCAAAGTACACCTTCCATGCATCATCCCCTCGAGCCTCTGGGATCCAGACTCCTCCACTGCCCTGAATGTCTGTGAGGTAATGGAAAAGGTTCTGCAGAACACAGAGCAGAGAGAAAGGTGGGTTATAAGCACATCATAACTGGAAATTTCAGTAGAAAATTTTCTGTCATGTCACTGATCAGTCTTTCCAGGGAAAGAAAAGAATGGTCTGGTTCTTCAGAGCACCCAGAATAGCACAATGAGCCAAGAATAAGCAAAACAAAATGGTCCTAGATCTCCAGCCACCTGCCAACCTTACTTATGGTCAAAAGCCCACCCCTGCTTCCAGCCCTCCACTCACAAAGTGTTGCTCACCTCATGGAGACATGTATATTGTACATGGTATGGGGCTACCTTCTCCTCCCCCTTGATCTCCACACTGATTTGAAGTCGGATAGCCCCTGAGACAGCTGACTTGTCTGTTCTCTTCTCTACAAAGGAAAAGAGACTTGGGATTCAGAGCAATGAAACTATCTATAGATGGGTAATCCAAGGGGAAAAAAATGGCACCAAGCCAAGTGGCCACATATTCTACAAATAACCCTGAAGTAAGTGGGAGGACAGGAGTGGTCAGAGCCTTACAGGGATTAGGGATTAGGATGGAGACTAAAAGATCTGAAACTTGAGGGATGTCCAAGTTAGAATGAGTTTTAACCATTGCCATCCTGTTCTCCACCCCACCAATGGTCAGCACTAAAGGCAAGACAGGTCTGTTACTGGGGTATGATCTGGAGCTTGGTAATTTGGCAGATTTCTAGATCGCTCTGAATGGTCTCCAATCACAGTAACACTTTATGGTTCAGTTTCCTCACCCAGATTGTACCAAACATCCATCTCTCCACTCAGTGTTCGAACTTCAATGATAGTTTGGCCAAGGAAATCATCCGACTCTCGCTTTAGCCGCTGCTTTACTCTGGATTTGATATCATCGTCCTCATCCCACACACGTACCTTAATTCGATCAGAAGAGTTGTGGCACTCACTGTGGAAGGGGTGGGTGGAAAATTAGGTTGGGCAGACCTAGCAGCATCATTACTACCTCCAATGTCCACCCTCAAAGGGCCACCAACTGCACTTTGAAAGAGGAAGAGAAAAATTCAGCAGACAGTGGCACTCAAGTTCCAAGTGAATTAAGGCTTTCAGCCTTAGGGATGGGAAGGAAATGAGTAGTTATGGTCAATTCTGGCTTCTTATGCAGCTAACCTTATCAGCAATTCCAACTGAATGATTGATACCACAGGGCTCCAGAAAGAACTGCTAGTTCCTTCCACAGAGTCCAAGACATGAACTCATAAAGTGCTACATGACTGGTAGGCTTATATCTCCTTAGCTTCCCCCATGTACCTAATTCTGTGCTTATGAACTTCTATCATTCTTTACTGAATGGCTCTCTCTTCTGTGATGTTTCTGCTTTGGAGAAGGGAAGAAGGTCTCCCATCTTGCTTTCCTCCCCAGAGGTTGTTTTCTGGATCTTGGTCCCTCACCCCAAACCAGTACTAAGCAGAATGTGTTGCTTGTTTTCCTCCATTCTTATATATTTTCACAACAAAGATAGTTCCATTAAAATACTATACACAATGACCCTTCTACTAAAAAATAATGGATAAATCAACAATGAGCTTCTGGAGGACAGACATTCTTGGATAAACAGCATCAGGTAAAGCATCTTGCATAGGATAGAAACTAAATGAATTGTTCATCTATAATGAGTAAAAGATGATGATCATAGCCAGTTCATTTAAAAGTAGTCATATGAAAGTAGTTGGCATGAACTAGTCAGATTCTCAGACAAATAGGCACTTCCCTCAGTAACTGCTGCCTGGACTGGACAGTGATTTACCATACCCCAATCTTTTCCATGTGAGTGCTCGGGGAATCAACAGAAGCTGTTCACTATTACAGCCATCCTGCTCAGCAGATTCAGAGCCAAAGTCCTGATCTTACACCTTGGGAGTAGGGATGTGAGACAAAGCCATCTGGCAACTCCAGACTTTCATCCAAGTTCTAGGCGTTAGTGAAACAGTCGAAAGAAAAAGAGGTGAGGAAAAGGAAATGGAGGAATATGCTGGGACAGGAAAAAAGAGAAACACCTCCAGACCCAAGATTTCCATCTTCAAGCCATAATTATCCAGCTATAGGCCAAGAGCACTCTTGTCTCAATCCTGAGAAATCCTAACACTTGCTAGGCAGGCTAGGAAGCAGTTTCAGAGTGGTAGAGAGATCTTTCCAGTGCTAGAAAAAGGACTGGCTGTAAACTGACCTCATTAATACAGTGTCTGGGTAAATTACCAAAGACTGTAAGAAGAAACCCAAAGAAAGTATGGCTGTTGCCCAGTGAAGCATGTGAGAATCTCCAGTCTTTGTCCAAAGCTCCAGTCTTAGAGCTCAAGCCAAAAGAGTAAGTTGTAATACCACTTCTAAAATATGCATATATCGAGAAAGGTCAGTCATGTGTGCCATCCCCTGTGACTTACAAATGGAACTTCTCCTCCCAAACAGGATTCAAATTTCCAAAAATGGTCTTGGTGCGCTTCTTGGTTTTCCCAACTTGCACAGTCACATAAGGGTCACTGGATCCTGTCTTGTCTTTGGCTTGTAGGCCCTGGGCACAAACCACTGCAACCCAAGCATAAAGCAAAAGGTTTAGAGCACATTTATTTCAGAGTTAAGTCAGAAGCCCCCATACAGTTAATCACAGTCTCTGCAACTTAGAGAAGTCTTCCGATGCATGCGCAGCGCACCTAACCTCACTTCTCGACATCTACCCTTAGCCCCAGGCTACCAGCCTCCTCCTCAAAGCTTAACCCAAGAATCCCATCTCTGTCATTGAGTTCTTTCTAACCAATGTCTGCCTCACCCACCCTCTGATGTACACACGCTTCAGGCCCACACATCGTACCAACAAACCACTGATGACTATTTCCTAGTCTGCTTCCTGCCCCTTCCCTCTCACCCCCAGCTTTTAACAGAGTGTGCACCATCAGGCTGTTAGGACGTCCTTGTATTATGGTTCATATTGTTTGCAAGTACTTGCCTCTTCTAGCACCTAGTCTAAATGGGGAGGGATGAAGAATGACAGGAGATTCTCTCTTTCTCTCAGTTAAAGTTTCTTTCTCAACCCCTTGACATGCTTCCTTCCTCTGAAGCTTTCCCCACTGTGCAGGTATCCCTAAGCCCTCACACTTCAGCTTACTTACCAGTGATGGTGATTTTGGCTGACCACTTGGAAGTACCATCCAGGACACTCTGCTTTACTGTCTTCATCTGCTGCACATGAGCAACTTTGCCCACTGTGAACACATCCCGGATAACCTCAAAGATCTCTGGCTTATTCCGTTCTCGGATCTTCATACGGTCCTTCATAGCCATGATAATGTTCTGAGTCCGGTCCTCAGCTCCATGCTTAGAGCTCTTTTCAGCAGCCCCTGAAGGATGGCCCAGAAAGTAGAACTAAGCAACAGGCTGCCTCCCAGACCAAAGTCAAGCTGAGGAAGTGTCAGGAAGAGGCAGGAACAATGGGAGAAGCTTAAGGATACTGTGAGTTCTCTGTGAAAAGGCTGCTGCGGTCAGGTCAGAGGAGTTGAGAGTGCAATTTGAAGGGCAGAAAACCCTTGGTACTGATAGCTACACTTGGTAGGTTCATTATGCTGTTCTGTTTAGAGAAATGCTAGAAGAAGTTCCATCAAGTCTCTAAAGTCAAAATATCACCAAAGGGTGTCTCAGATAACATGGAGCAATGGTAGGTAGCCATGACTATACTGCCAATCTTATCTGCCAAGCATGACACAAATCACAAATCTAGAAGTATCACAGAACACAACTGGGGTCTGCTTATGGTCCTAGTGCTTTTAATCTCAGCAAATAGTGTAGTATGATTTAAAACTATATATCTAACCTTTGGAATCAGACCTGGGTTTAAATCTCATCGCCACACTCCTAGCTGTGTGAACCACTTTTTCTCTATGAGGAAACACAGATTCTTATTTCTTGAGATTTTTCTTTCTTTTTTTTTTTTTTTTTTTTTTTTTGAGACAGGGTCCCTCTATGTCACTATGCAGCTTTAATTGTCCTCTGTCTCCCAAGTGCTGAGTCTAAGGGCATGTTCCACCACACCTGGCAGGATTATAATACACATTCTTTCAACATAAGCAATGGTGTATACTATTCAAGCTGATATTCTGGAATCAAATGAATCCTGCAAGAGACTCTAGCTCTATAGAAGGCTATATAAAGTTCAAAGGGTTTTCCCTAAAGGAGCTTAAGAGGGTTCTGTAAGACCCACTGTTTGGAAAAGCAGTATCTCTTGATTTAGCACCTTATTTTCTAAAGAGTAGAGGCCCTTGGAATAAAGCAGAATAGAGAAATGACAAATCCGAAATAACTGCTCTTTGCTCACACTGCTTTAGAAAGGCCCTGTTGCCCCTGCTCCCCAGTCCTCATCCCATAGGCACTCACGTTGCAGGCAGTCGGCATTGAGCAAGTCCTGGCACTTCTCATGGCACTTGACTCCACACTCGCTGCAGCGCATGCCTTGACGGGCAAGGCCCCAGAGCAAACCTTCACATTCATAGCAATAGGTAGGTGTAGTGGCAGACCAGACCTCAAAGTTGTGGGGTGTGGTACACGAGATGGGGTAGATTAAGGCCTGCAGAGTTTTCTTGTACACATGAGATTTCTGAAAGACACATGCCCCATCACAGACCAATAGCTATATGACTGTATTAGACAGGACTGAGATCCTATGGGACAGTCAGGTCCATGGTTTCTTCTCTGGTAGTGGACCAACCCAGAGCCCTGCCTGGCACAGAAAAGGCCACACTAGAATGTGCTTCTAGTCATCCACTGTGTGCCCACTGTTGAGTCTGAACATTCATTTACTCTAGGGAAGAAAAGGGTATAAACTCCAAGATTAGTGGTCATAAGCTTTAATACTCCAATATGGACTCTTATTTTTTCAAATGTAGAAAACTGAGACCAGACATTATCTTGGCAACTACATACCAGAATTTTAAAATTCATAGTTAGTATGGCTACAGAGATGACCAGTCCTGAGGCCAGTAGACTTACAAATGTCCCCAGTTACTTACCAGTTCTTCATCCTTGAGAGAGGTACGTGTAGCCATAGCAGATGTAATCCCTGCTTTCCGTGACTGGACCAGTGACTGTGAAAAAGAGTTGCCTGTCAACCCGTCTGCCACAAAAGACTGGCAAGGTCCTGGGAAGGAGGCTTCAGTTTCCAAAGCTACTTGACTATAACTGACACTGTTCTATTTTTGCTGTCACTAGGCACTACCCCTGGGTAACAGGTAACAGAGATTCAGGTTAAGATGTAAAACCCTGAGTCCTCAAGGAACTGTTCTAGCAATGTTAGAACAGTACTCCCTTCAGGATATCCACCACCCAAAGGGCTCTCCTCTTTCACTATCCTTAGGGTGTCTTATCCCATAGAAATCAAAGGAAAAATGGAAAGCTTAGAATTACAGTAAGAAATAAATCATAAAAATAACACACACACACACACACACACACGTTATCAGAGTCACATATAAGAACTGCCCATGTAGACCCCTATGCCCAGGTACCCCCCTACACAGAGTCCACGGAAGATACAAAGGCCAAAAGCCCAAATAAATGGCATTTGACAGTAAAAGGGAACAGGGGAGGCTAGACAGGATGGAGAGTAAAGTTCAAGAACCGGAGCTGTCCTGTTAGCAAGGTCCTTGTATAGAGGCACCCCATGTTTCCGCCAAGCCCAAGCCCTAAAGGTGGCCCCTGGAAGACACATGACTTCATTGAGGCAGCAGACACTGGACGGGCAGATCTTATTTGCATCTAATCACAAATATAAGCTGGGAGGGGCTCAAATAATTTAGGGATGTGGACTCCTAAGAGGATGGGGAAGGGCTCTGGATGCACTCACCATAGCCTGTGTAGAGGAGAGCAAAGAAAGGAACAACATGATGTTAAAGTCCACTAAGGGCATAAAAACTTTCAGAGGCAACTGAGTGGGTCTCTCCTCCAGTTTACCACAGGGAACATGTTCTAATCACCTCTGCCTCTATCTACCAAACTGTGTCCAACCCATAGAGCTGCCTCGGGCCCAGGCTAAGTGCCCACTCTAAGGACAATTATTTCTCAAAATGAAAACAGGCAAGGGTAAAAGACAGCAGGGAAGGAAGTCATGATCCAGACTTGCTTGTGGAAAAGGAGGGCCTACCGAGAAAAGAGAAAGATGAAAGGTTAGATAGGAGATAAAGAAAATATGACATCAGAATCTACTTTCTACCAGCTAGATGAAAAACTGGCTGTACAGAAAAGAAAAAGAGAATGAGAAAGGAGGTGTGGACATGGAAGGAGATATGTAGAGAAAGAAATGATTGGGGGTGGAGAGTGACATTCCCATTCACCCAGTGAAGGAGAGAGAGACTGGTAGGAGGAAACAAGAACACTAAAAAATAAAGAGGTGGACAGGAAAACCAGAATGGACAGAAGAGGGAGAAATAAGAGTTACAGAAGTAGAACATGGGAAAGAGATGAGGGTTGAGTCTTGGTGAACCCTCATACCTTATACATGGCTCTAAGAGCTCAAAGGCCCTGGGAAAGCCTGGTCCCACTCTCTTCCCACCAACTCACAGGCTACAAAAATTCCTCACACTGATCCAACTTTAGAAAGCACAGCCAGGAATAGGAGATTTTGGTTATCCTGGAAGTCCCGAGAGCACCTTTTAACCCCTAGGCCTGAGGCAATTCAGTTGCACAAATGTTTTATCATTGCCTCTCAGTGTCTTAAGTTAACAGACACAGTCTATAGAACTTATATTTTAGGAAGAGGCTCTCATTTGGCCTCTAGAAAGGATTAAGTTCCAGATAAGCATATTACACACCAAGCTCAGTAATCTAAAGTAAGGGCTAGAGACTAGAATCAGGTTCCATTTCAGGTTATCAAAGAAGGTTGCCAAGCTATCTAGAGAAGTTAAGATGTCTGGTGTAAGACCTCTGAGTTCAGTATTGAAGGTATCTGCAAATATTCTAGACAGGAATTTGACTCATTGAAGAACTCAGGGCGCTGACTTGGGAGTAAATGAGAACTAGGCCCCACTAAAACCATCATTAAGTAACAGTAACTCTGAAATGACTGATTCTAATCCTGACAGCTTGCCAAGGCCTAGTGGGGTTTTTACCCAAAGACTACTGCCTAAGCTAAGGCCAGGGTCTTGACTCACCAGATCACTGACAAGTGGCAGTGGCTTCTTTCTTCGTAGATCTGGCATGCTGTCGATGCCATAGAGCCCTCCAGCTGGCCTAAGGAGAGAAGAGGACATCAGAATTTTAAGTCTAGCCTTGAGTTCCTGGCACCTTCTGTGTTCTTCTATCCTTACTCTCCCTCTGCTCAGAGGAGTGGTGAATTAACCTTTGAGAGGGAAGGGAAAGCAGTAAGTGAAGGGAGGAAATGCAAGGGATCTATTTGGAATCTTAGTGCCTCCCGCCATTTCAGCAAAGGTCTGAGAGCTCTTTTAACTCACTGAAACAGTTCCAAGCATTTTTGTTGATTTGAAGATACTTATACTCGAGAAGGCAAGGTGGGAGCTGGTGACCAAGAGTTCACTAGTAGACCAGTGAATGCCCCCAAAAGAGGTCTTGAATAGTCTAGGCTACAACAGAGCCCACCGGGTGTCTCTACCACAAGAGCCAGTTGCCTAGGTAAGCAAGACTACTAAGAAATGACATGTTGGAGGAGACTTCCATCTAACCATAGAGAATCATCAGTCTGTCTACGTGAGCCTTCTCACACAAAGGATCCCTATGGCTACATGAGCTCCATAACTCAGAAGAGGCTGAGGGATAGGACGGGAGACTTAGGAAGCCACAGGTGTGAGGGTAAGAGGAAACAGCAAAGGGATTCTGAGAGTCTAGATCAGTCTTAAATACCAGAGACGAATTACAGCAAAGACAACTGAAGATCTTTGTCGTTGCCTATTTTTATTAACGACATACAATTTTTAAAAGAACAAACAAACAAACAAACAAACAAGACAGCACACTTCCAAAAGAGTATTAGTCTTCTATCTCTATGGCCTGGACTCTGGCTGCACTCCTGCCAGCTCTCTATCCTCCACCAATATTCCATCCCCTCTCTGGGCCTTGATTTGAGTCTCAGTGTCACTTCCATAAAATGAGGTGAGTTAAAAAGGGAAAAGAAGTTTCTGCTCTTTAAGGCTGAAATTATGAACTTTAACCAAGACAAATCAACCATCCCCAAAACAAACCTTGTGTACTTGGCTTTGTTTTGGGACAGAGTCTCACTACTTTGTCCAAGCTGCCCTTGGATTCACTATATAGCTAGCTCAGGGTGGCCTTAAACCAACAGCCCTCCTGCCTTAGACTGTTGCATTTCAGGTGCACACCAGCATACTCAAGTAATTATGTACTTACTTTTAGTAAGAACAATGGGCTAGAGATACTGGGTAGCTGTATTGTACACCATAACTGGTCTAAAGACAGAAGCCCCAGAAGAATAACTAATTGTGTCCATTATAGAGGCAAAGAAGAAAGCCACTAATTGGGTTAAGACCAGGAGCTGGGGCAGCCAACTCAACATACAAGATGTCCAGTAAACTACCTCAGCACAGGCAGTGGACTTTGTTTTAAAGATATTACCATACCTAGGAAGCACAGAAAGGAAAAAAAGAGGAAATTGTTTTGAAAGCCCTCGCATTTTATTTTAAAGCCAATTTGGAAATGTTCACTCACATGTATACATTTTGTAATTGGAAAAAATAATCTAAAGTTTACTGAAGAAGCAACTGGTGACAGGGATCCATAGTGAATTCAAGGTTGTAATGAATTCTAACAACTACAATTTGCTCTGGTTAAGTCAAGAGGTTTTTCAACAAATTATTTTTTGAAAGAGATGGAAAGGGCTGGCTTTTTCAAACAATTTGCCTTGACCAAAGAAGACAAAAGGTGTGTGAAAAATGTAGTAGCTAACTTTATGATCTGATATTCCTTCCTGACAGAGTGTTAGGAAGCAGCTGAGAAGTCTGATGTCAGAAGCCTTTGTAGGGCAACAGGAAAAAGGAAGGTTAGGGAGCTCAATGGGCAGTGTGGGGGAGAGAAAACAATCAGTTATGGGCAGTAGCTGAACTTTAAAATGCAATCACAGGGATCAGAAACTCCCAGAAATAGAGCACAGGCAGAACATACTGGGCTCAGAAGGAATGCCCCTTATGTATTGACTGGAGTAGAATGTAATACGTGATTCACAACAGGTGAGGCAGGTCTGAGCCCAGGGAGTAACCAAATCAAATACACTAACAATGAGATGGGAATATTTTTCAGATAGATAATGATACTTACTTGAATGCCCTTATTTTCTATATAAAAAGTGGTGATAGACATATGATATGATAAATAAGAAATTACACAGACAAAGACAGACTGCTAAAGTGACCACTCCTGGCCCAGAGACTGCTGCATAAAATTCCTGCTTCAGCCTCTAGAGGGTCAATCAGCAGCCTCTTCCCCAGGCAGTCAATGAACCCATGTGGGACCTCTGCCACAATCCAGCATATGGAGCCATCTCACATATCCCCAGAGAAAAGCCAAAAGTAGACAGAGATGGGATCACAGGAAGCTTGTAGAGAATCACTTACCCTTCTGGGAGCCACTGAGGCAAGGAGGGGTCACCATCATCTGAAATCTTTAAAAAGACAAGGAAAAGTTAGCTCATGGGAAAGATGGGAGAGAGCCTATAGGTTGCACAGTGAGCAAAGTAGGTCACATGAGCCATTTTATGAAAGTCCATCTGAAGTCAAAGCCAATACCCTATTACCTTGGACAGCCAGCATGCTGCTGCAATGGGCACTGCATGACTTTTCTCCACCATACACAGAAAGGATACAAGGTCAAGTTCTAAGGTCCTGTTCTAAGATCCACTGGGAAAAGCTAGCTGCCGGAACTCTCAGGATCCCAGGCTTATTAAAGTAAAAGGACAATTTGGGGTAGCTTGGAGTCCTCCAACCTCTAGCTCATTAAGTACAGAATGTGTATGAGTCCAGTCTCTACATTTTATAAACTGTCTAGTATGAGATCATAGGGCACATTAAATACTTGGGTTATGATTCTGGTAGATCTCATGAGAATTTTATGAAAAGTTGAAAACTGAGAGATCAAACAATCAAGGAAAGAACAATCACAAACAGAATAAAGCAAATCTTACTTTTTAAATGGCTCTGCATAAAACAAAAGCAAGAAAAAAAGCAAAACTTTTAAGTAATGCAGAGAAGAGAGAGTTCTAAAGTTAACAGGAGGCTCCAAGAAACCTACCGTGCATGCTTCTGAGGAACAAGAAACCTAGCATGAGTACATCTGGGGCTTCCTGGCTTGCTTTGTTCCTTTGCGACCCAACTACCATGCCCTTTAACTAGTCTGGTGCAAATGAGCTCCAGGGGCAAAACTAATGTGGTTAGCTCTGGATGGGAGTGATGGGCAGTATGGGACAAGACAGAACAGTATGGGATCTAAGACAGTGCTAACCAGTGGTAGAAAGGAAAGTAATTGCTCATGTGAACTTGGGTTAAAGGTCAGTCTCAGTAAAAACCTTGTCATGTTGCCTAGGCTTTAACTTATCTGTCTATTCCATCCATATGCCACCTCATCTGCCTCCTGTCCTAGCCCTGGAGGGAATGACAGATAAGGGAAGGACGGGAACAGAAGGGAGCAAGGAGTGGCTGGAACGCGCATGATGTACTAACAGAAGAAACAACAGCAGGTGAGAGTGAAGGGGAAGCAAGTCTCCTAAGGATGCTGGGGCAGAGGCAAAGGCTAAGTAAGCACCTGTGCATTCCTAGACCCCACCAACAAGAATGTATCTTTCCTCTGAAGCAGCTACTGTACTGAGCGGATTCTTATCTCTCTCTTTTTAAATTCTTGGAATTAGACATTTGCCAGAAATTACTTGGCTTCAGAAAACAGACGAAACAAGTCTTTGGGAGCCAAGCCCAGATCATGCACACTTCCTGTGCTCAGAGAGGGCAACAGTTTGCAGAAGCACAGGGCATGCATACACAGCACACTGAAGGAGGAAGGGGAGCAGGAAGGAGTCTAGCCAAACACTTATAGAAGGTATACTTATAGATAGAACATGTATCTGAAGAAAAGACAAGGTGAACATGAATCTCGTGTTTATAGGTCCAGAGCAAACTCATCTGAACAGGATTCAGTGTTCGCTAGGGCCCAAATCACAAACAAAGTGAATCCTCACCAAATTCAAGAGTCATTGCTAGCAGGCACAGTGCATTAGTGCTTCACAAGCCTTGAGATGGCCATACAACAGGTGCGCAGAGGCTTATGGCCAGAGAGAGGCCAGGGAGCCAGCCCAAAAGCATGAATGCACTTTCATACTTAGCATCCCAGACAAGAGACAAAATATATCCGTGAGAGCTCTCAATCCAAAATATAAATTTTGTGAACATGCTGGGCTCAGCCAGGGGTTGTTTTCAACATATGCTAGAATCAGCAACAACAAGTAGGAAATGGACACACACTGTGCAAACTCGGAGAAGAGGGGCAGTTAAGTGTTACAGTGTCAGACTGAGTACAAGTGGTAGCACACACATGCCGTACTGAATGTGCATTCATGCCAACACACATACATCCTCTCGCTATGTTCCAGGGCATGTGGCCAGAGCACACACAACATAAGCATGCATACAAACTTCTTTCTGAAAAAATGAATTATCTACATGAATCATAGCTCAGAGGCACAGATCATGCACACATATACATACACACAGTACTCAGAGAACAGTAGAAAATAAACAACAAAATAGGCCCAAATGACCAGAGGCACAACCTGAAGAGCTTCTCGCTTTCCTTCTGCAGGAAGAGAAAAAGCAGGAAAAAAACAAACAAACAAACAAACAAAAAACAGCAGAAAGGTTAGTAGATTCAGTTCTATTGTAGACCCCCCCCCAAAAAAATGGCAGCTAATCCTAAGGGATATGAAGGGGAGGGACTGACTCTGAACACCGAGAGGTCACGAAGGACATCTGATTGGCCCCCAGAATCCTTTCTTCATGTATTGGCCAACCTGGTTTTGAGTAACATTTAGGGGGTACTTACTACAAAGGACAAGATCTGCCTGGGAATTGCACTTGTCCTTTCTCTCTTTCCAAAGTGCTCTGTGCCAGAATCAGGGCTGCCAACGCCACACAACTGTCATTAGACTCCTCCTGCAGGCAGCGCAAGCTACTGAGCACACAGTACCTTCTTTCTTCAGAAGCCACATGAGGTAAATTCATCTGTATAGAAGTTCTTAAACCCTAAGCTTGGTGGCTGATCCCTTCCCATTTCACAGAGCAGATCTGGCCATGCATTTGCTCAGTGAATCTGGGCTTGTTTCTCCAAACTAAATTAAGCTGGGCCAAAGTAGGTCATGCAGTTACAACCAGGATCAAGATGTTGAACATGCGAAGACTTTTGGGTATATTATCAATTGCTCTAACAGAAATCACAATGACCTGGATATGAAAACCATGACTCTTACCTCAGATTTAATTATTATATAGTAATCTTAGCAATACTACAAAGAAAACAGACACTTTCAGATGGTCAAGCAAATCACAACAGGAGACAAAGTCTCCTTTTCTTTTCACCAGAGACTACACTACTACCAGAAACACATGTGGTCAGGGCCACAGGCTTCCTTTTCCATGAAATCCATCCAACTAGGTCTTTCCACTTTCTTTTCTCTCCATCTGAAAAGTCTATCACTATCATATCACAAATAGAAGAAAACTAATTCATAAGTTCTCAATTCTTTAAGCTATTTCTGAGGGCCAAACGGATTACTTGTCCAGACAAAAGAATGAGCTCAGCAAGAGGAATCCTCCAAAACTGTGTAGCACCAGAAAAATGAGTGAGGATTAAAAAAAACCCAGATATTTCCTAGAACATGAACAGATCTCTTTCGCGTCTATATCAGAACCCTCCTAAGGATACTTTTTCTCTCTGAATAAGAAAATTAGGCAAGAAATACTTTGACTCTAAGGCTCAAATTGGAAATGTCTCTTTCCTCCTCCACTTATTAAATGTAGTCTCAATATCAAAACATATTCTGGCCACCTCTCCCCCTCCCTGCCCTCGATTTCTCCAAAATTTCATTCTCAAGAATAAAATATAATCAATTTAGGGCTGAGGAAATGGCTCAATGGATAATATGTTGTTGCACAAGCCTGCGGACTGGAGTTAAACCCCCAGAACAAGCAGATGGTGGCTGGGCACAGCAGCCCACCTTTAATTCTAGCACTTGGAAGGCAGCATGGGGTCCTTGGAGAAACCTAGCTTGCTAGACTAGCTGTATTGGCAACTTCTGGGTTCAACCAAAACCCTGACTCAACTAACAAGACGGAGAGCAATCAAGACTCCTGACATTAACCTTAGGCCCTAGTATATGTACATGCACACACATAAAAAATTTAAATATAAAGTAAGCCCAAAGCCACCAAGGCTCTTAAAGATTTTATTTCAATTCCCAAATTTTCCTCTCCCACTAACTTTCTTGGACTTGTATATACTTTGTACAATCTCATTTCCCCACACAGTCAAAAATCCACAGATTCTCTCCTACCAGCCTGACACAGCTTTTCCTGATGCCCACTGAGGTAGGAGTTAATTAAGTTCTCCTAAGGTATCTAAGTTCTTTTTATCTTTTCTTCTTTTTAGTACTTACCATATCATGCCTTGACTAATTCCATCTCCTTACACATGAGAATTATGACAGACAGATACAGGTGTTGAATCTCAACTGGATATTATTGACATATGTCAGTCTATCATTACACCAGTGTCTTCCCTTGCTGGCTGCTCCATAACAGTAGTTATAGCCTTCAGATCCCTACTTAACCCAGCATATTACTAGTTGCCTACCACATAGAACCTTCATATCTCATGCTTAGTTCAATTTCTGGATATGTTAAACCACACCACCACCACCTATCCCCTCCTACCTTCTCATATCCAAGGCCTGAGATAATCCTCCCATACCCACAGACAGACAACTGAACTCCTCCCTCTTTTTACCCAGTAAGTATGGGTTGATCATTCAATCCTCTATAATCTACCTCCTAAATATCATTGACATCTTTTCCTGATTTGTATTCTAGATTACCACTGACCTAATTCATAGTCTCACTGCCTCTCATTTGGACTACAAGAAGAAACTCTATGATTACCTCCTTGGCACTAGACATGATCCTCTCCAGTTCATACTTCCTAGCCTACACAAAATGTAGATCAGTTTTCCTTTGCTTGGTTGCATCACTGTCTCACTTATTACAACATTCTAAATTTCCACCATTATAGTTTATCCTCTGCCTCTCCTCTGTATCTGCCCCATAAGCAAAAGTCTTATTGAGTGTAACTGAATCCCTGCACATCTCTCTCTCATGCTCACAGAACAGACAAGGACGTATTCTTTAAGGCTGACCTCAAATATTAAAACCTCTGTGAAATTTCCTTATTTGACTCCCAGAGGCAGAATAAGGTATCTTTACATCATGCGTCAATAGTACTCACCCTCTTGTGTGGACTCTTCTATGGCAGAACATTATCAATGGTGTAGTTGTCTATATAAACATCTCCCTTATAGTTCTTGGGAGCTGTGAACCTGTGTGTAAGTATATGTATACCTGTATGTACACACTTGTTAAATTTGATGGAAAGTGCCTTTACCCAATGTGATGGTTTGTATATGCTTGGCCCAGGAGTGGCACTATCAGGAGGTGTGACCTTGTTAGAGTAGGTGTGTCACTGTGGGCATGGGCTTAAGACCAACACCATAGCTGCCTGGAAGCCAGCATTTTGCTAGCAGCCTTCAGATGAAGATGTAGAATTCTCACCTCCTGCACCATGCCTGCCTGGATGCTGCCCTGTTCCTGCCTTGATGATAATGGACTGAACCTCTGAACCTGTAAGCCAGCTCCAATTAAATGTTGTCCTTTATAAGACTTGCCATGGTCACGGTGTCTGTTCACAGCAGTAAAACCCTAACTAAGATACCCACTGGGCTATCTTGCTAGCCTTTTATCTTGCTTTTTGAGATAAGATCTTCTGCAGAACTCAAAAGTCATCAATTTAGCTAGACTGGCTGGCCAGCAAGCCAGAGAGCCTCCTGTTTCTGCCTCCATCATGCTGAGATTATACAAGCATGTGCCTCAGTGCATTTTATCAAGTAAGCCATCCCCCAGCCTCAGAACTGTGAACTTCTTGAGAATATCTCTTGAGCAAGAAATCTATGAACTTACTTGAGAATAAGTGCTATATATTTGATCTTACCTTTGTACCTTTGTAGTCAGAAAGCTCAGCAAATCTAGCACGTATATTTAGCAAAGGGAATCTATAAATTTTAGGACTTAGAACTTTTCTAAGAAAAATCTCTCTTGTCTAGGACCAAAGAAAATATGTCAGAAGCCTATGCTATTTTCAGAGGTGGAGACAGAAGAATCAGAAGTTCAATGTTATCTGTCTTTAGCTACACAGGGAACTGCATGTCAATGGAGTATGCATGAGGATCTGTCTCAAAACATCCTATTTTTTTTTAATTAAAAATTGTCAGAGAGGCTTCTTCAAAAAGATATTTAAGCAGAGACTGAAGGAAAGGAATAAAAAGAACATTCAGAATCCTTGAAGAAAAGTACTTTCAGTCTAATATACCCAAGTGTGAACCCTAAGGTGAAAACATAATTGGTGTGGAAAAACAGCTAGTTTTCAGTAAGAGTCAGTTCAAGTCCTCAGAAGAATTCTGACTTTGATTCTCGGTGAGACAGAAAATCATTGGAGGTTGTGAATAAAAAGTGATGTGATCTTTGATAATAATTACTCCAATTGCTGTGACAGAATCGACTGTAGAGGGACAGGGGGTTTAAACAAGAAGACCAGTTAGACTACTGCAATAATCTAGATAGAAGGAAATGAATGTGATAGAGTCAGAGCTTACAATGCAGAGGACAGTTTAGCAAGATGACTCAGCAGCAGTTAAAGGCTCTGAGTTCAACCCTGACCCATACGCTAGAAGAAAGAACTGACTCCTGTCCTCTGACATAGGAGCATGTATACACACACACACACACATACAAGAGAGAGAGAAAGAGAGAGAGAGAGAGAGAGAGAGAGAGAGAGAGAGAGAGAGAGAGAGAGAGAGAGAGAGAGAGAGAGAGAGGCAGGCAGAGGCAGAGGCAGGGACAAAGGCAGAGGCAGAGGCAGAGAGATAGAGAATCACAGACAGAGACAGAGACATAAACACAGAATAAATGAATAAGGTTAAAGGTAGAGGAAACAGAATTTACTAATAAATTGGATATTAGTTGTGAGAAAAAAGAAGAAGTCAGGAAGGAATAACTGCTATTTACTGGTAAGAAAAACTAAATAAAAAGCAGAGTTGCTAGGGAATTGAAGAGAAAGATCTAGAGTTTGGTTTGGGATATGCTCTGTCTATGACACCTGTTTACCTCCTAATAAAGGTACTGAGTAGATGTGGTGTGGTATTTGTGGAAGATGTAAGTCTCAGAGTGATTATAAATCTATAAGTCTGAAAGATTATCACTTCAGCAGTGGGTGTGAGCAGAGAAAGTGGCATGGTTAAAAGCGACAAGGTTGAAGAGATGAGAGAGATAGGCAAGCACAGCCTGAAAGCAATGACACATGGAAATTACAGTGATAAAGAACCCAGGCAGCTTTTATGGGAGCCATGTGAAGAGAATGTCTTAAAAAGAATCAGGGTATAGAGGCATATGATCAAAGAGAAGGACAGAGAGAGTCCAGGGACAATTCCTACTCTCATGCTCAGTTCATGTCTGACAAATGTGCTATGGCTGTTTTAGAGGAAACAGTTTAATAACTTATACCAGACAGCTAGACATATATAATGTCTAAAGTGAGGTTGTACTATGCACATACAACTTCAAACGGATCACAAACCTAAATATACCAACTAAACTTATAAAATCCTCAAAAAAAAAATCACAAAGAATTAGGGGCTAGGAAATGGCTCAGTTAAATATCTGCTGTGCAAGCTTGAGGACCTGAACTCAGGTATTTTCTTCTATTACACACATGAAACATTAAATCTTTGTGATTTTATATTAAATCTTGATTTCTTAGCTATTAACAAAATCATGATCAACACAGACAAAGGTAATAAATTGAATTTTATCAAAATTCAAGACTTGTGTACTACTGCACATCAATTATGATGGTTCTTATTAAATAAAAACAAACATTAAAGATCCTATGGAGAAACTAGAATTCCTGTTCACTGTTGGTAGTAATATAAAATCTTGCACTTTGCCATCTCCACAATCCTTAATCCTTTGAGGTACTTTTCAGAGAATTTTTACTGATTTAGGCTTATATACTTAGGTTTGTGACCCAATTGAAATTGTTTTTTCTTTTAATTCAGTTAAAATGTAGCCTTGGAATTGTTCTGTGCTAGTCAGGGTTCAGCCTCAACTCCTGCGCATTGTGCATGTCAAGTTGTCTGTCATGATTTATTTCACTCTCCTCTCCTTAACAGCCTTAGGACTTTTGTCAAAGTTGCACTGGACATTTTTCACTCTGATTCCTTATGTTTTTAGCTTGGATTTGTGAAGGGATCCTGTCTCAAAAAATAAGGAATAGAGAGTCATAGTGGAAGGTGATGTCTGACACAGTAATCCCACCTCAGAGCAGACACCCATAAGAAATGAGGACAGGTACTCAACGCACGCCATCTACCTATGCTGAGAGCAGCAATGTTCACCACAGCCAACAGAAGATGCCACCCAACTGATCACAACAGGCAGATGGATGGCAGCAGTGGCATACTGCTTGGGAGAAAATGTTGACACATGGATGAACCTGGAGGACATGAGTGAGGCCAAACAAAATAAGCCACCTTCAAAGGATAAACATCATTTGCTTCTACTTACATGCATTCACTATTTCATTAACTAAAGCAGTTGGTTCACAGAAACAAAGTTTATACACTAAAGGAGGTAGAATAGACAGTGTTTAAAGGTTTCAGAGCTAGAAAAAGCACATAGATGTAGTGACAGTTATATAGTGTGAATATACAGAATTTACAGTTTAAAGTGGTTAAAATTTTGTTACACATATTTTACCATAGTAAAACTTTATAATAATAAATTAATAAAAATTTTATAAAAAATTATGTCCCCTAGATACCAGGAAAATGAACAACACATATAATCAGATAAAATATTTACAAGCAATATATGCACTTATATCTAGAACATACAAATAGCTTATATACAACTTACAAACAAATAAGCAAAGAACTTTTAAATGTGCCAAAAATTTAAATACATATACTCTAGTAATAATATAAAACGACCAATAAACACATGGGAAAATGTTTAATAACATTAGGAACTATGAAAACGCAAATCAAAACAAACTTAATTGAGAAACTATTTCACAACCACTAGAGTGGTCCAAAGGATAAATATTCTAGCCAGTACTGGTCTGAAATTAAAACTCCATGTTTCTGTTGGAGATATATAATAGTGTAAGCATACTAGGAAACAGTTTGATAAGTCCCTAACTTGTCAAACAGAATTATCACAGGAAACAGCAATCCTACTTCTGAGTAAATATCCAAGAGAATAGAAACCAAGCCCCATGTGGACATGGTGCAGTCAACTATACTCCTAGCAGCCTAGGTACTGACTCAGAAGAGAGCAACAACAAAGACATTCAGACTAACTGATACACAACTCCAGTGTTCACAGCAGCACTATTCTTTAGAGCAAGAAGTGGTAACAATTCGGTAACAACCGCCAACCGAATGTCCCCCAACCGAATGTTCCCTGGTAAGTATTATTCAGTCACAGAAAAGAAATGAAGCACTGACATGTGCAATACCATTGGTGAGACTAAAAAACAGGCTAAATAAATATACACAAAATGCTATTATATGAACTCATTTATGAAAAGTATGCAGAACACAAATTCACAGAAACAAAGTAGACTAGTGATTGTCGAAGGCTGAAGGCAGAGGGGTGGGAGCGGGATTGCTAATGCAGATTCTTAAGAAGCAGGAAATGTTCTTGCACTAGATAATTGATGGTCTTATAATTATGTAAGTATGTAAACAAACAACAAAAATGCAAGACTACCTTTTAATGCATGTAAGGGAAGTTTTTATGTTATGTAATTACAACATTAAAGCTTCCATAATAAAAATCAGAAAATGACTACCAGTTGTGCCAAGGTGCTGATTCATTATAAAGTGCAGCTCTCATCTCAGGGCTTTCTGACCCAGCGGTTCTCCTTCAAGCTTTAACAACTTTATAAGGATGGACTGCTTTGACCACACAATGTTTCTTTTGCTGCTACAAAGAAGTGATTTCTGGACGTTCAAGGAGGGGGAAAACTGGCCCCAGAGGAAAGAGGAAAAGAAATCCCTTACAGAAGGTAAATTATAGAAGAGGTGTTTTGGGCTGTTAAAGAATGAGTAAATGCAGTTGGCTGGCACAGTGAATGCAGGGCCTTGGGTTAGAAGAAAACATATGAGCACTAACATGCTGAAAACAGAAAAAAAGCAAGGCAAATTGTAAGACAGTGGTTTCTTTGGGGAGGGGTTCAGTGGAACAAGAGAAGACAAACCTGAAAATATAAACCAGAGACAGCTGAAGTAGCCTTGAATGACAAGTAAAGGAATTTGGATTGTTTTACACATATTTAAGCTATCAGGAACAGCTCCAGGGATATTTGAAAAGAGAGTGACATGGTTTCCAGTTTTTACTTTCTAAATTGAATTTTATGACTCGATATTACCATTGGTATTATTTAAGTCCTTAAATATTGAAGAGGTATACAGTATTTTAAAAAAAAAAATTTAAAACACCTCCTTCCCATTTCACTAATATTTTACCCGGTAACCCTTCTCTCATGGAGAACCATATATGGCTACGTACCATTCAAGTTAACAACAGCATACATGTAACAATGTTTATGTCACATTGCCTCAGTTTACTGTAGACTATATACCATCTAGGTTCATGTGTGTATACTTTAGTGCTCATACAATGCTTACCAATCGTCCATTTCTCAGCTGTATTTCGGTCAAGAAATACATGACTAAGCCAGTTTCTCATGCATCTTTTCCTCAATATTATATACTAAAGCAGGCCTAAGGGGGAGTATTTCTTTCTCTCTTTTTATAGAAATGGGAGCATCTCATACACACCATTCTGCACTATGCTGGGTTTTTAGGTTGACAAAGATTAGGAAGCTTTTCTTTTGAATAAAGAGCTACCCCACCTATTTATAGCTATATGGTACTGCAATCCATTGTTTGTGTGTGCCAAATTTTTATTTCATCATATATTTAAAGGACATTTAGGTTGTTTTTCACTCCTTACTATTAAAAACAATACTTCAAAAATAACCTTGTACATATGTCTCTTCCGCATGTGGAAATATGTTTGCAGGATACATTCCTGGAAGCGAGGCTGAGGGCTCTAAAGGTGCATATATTTATAATGCTGAGATACATTTTCCCAAACGCTTTCCTTAGAGGTTATATCATCTCATCGTATCCCATTAACATTGTATGAGTATCTGATCCCTTACACTTCTGCCAGTAAGATACACTTCTTCATTTTAATTTTGTCTTGGGAAACCTAATCAGGTTATACACAAAAGAGGATAACCCCATTTACATTTAAAATTGGATAAATATAGCATATGCTCTTTGGATAAATTTAATTTTGATTGGGAAAAGAAAATGTAAAAACTACAGATTTCCATATTGCCTGGAAACAAAGTCTTTTATTTCCTGTAGTTAAAAATAACATTTGTTTTAGTTCTCAGGTAGCTGGGGAAAGCAAAAGGAGAATATGGCTCATGGAGGGCAGCCGGGCCTTCAGACAAGGTCAGCGCTGCTAAGTAGGCAGCTCCTAGGTGCTCCATCTCAGAAGTAAGGCTCAGTGTGAGTAAGTCTAGAACTAGAATGGAGACAGGTAGAGGCAGAGGTAAGGAAATTCAAGTGACCATGGAGAGAAATATCATCAACTACTAGGGAGATGGGAATCTTTCAAAGAAGACCAAGAAAAGGCATTTTAAAAAGCAACACAGGATTCTCCCCTGTGGGACCCAGGAATAAATGTGCTTTATTTCTCCTTCTTGCTTCCCACATCTAAACTGCAGCCTACTATGACCCAAAGGGTCCTCTCTCTTATGAAAGGCTACTTCACAGGTTCCCCCAAAAGACTGAAGATGACCTAAGGACAGGAATTAGAACCTCCCTCCTGACTGTGGCACCCTCATTCCTTCTATTTCCCAAAGATTTGCTTAAAGTCTGTATTAAAATAATCTACACTTATTCAAGCTATGGACCAACCCCATTGCTTTGTTAAGCCCGCCACAATGCAAACGAATGCCCTACTGAGCCAGCTGGGATCCCATTACACAGACAGTCAGAGTACCTGAGGGGATGTCTTCTATGGAAAGATGACTTGCCGTCTGTACTAGCTCTTGCAAAAGTTTTTTCTGCCTCAGTCTTTTCTCTCTTAGAACATTTTTAAAATTGTTGATGCATTTATTAAGGTAAATGGTCTCTGCACATACTTGTTCTAAACTCAGTTTGCCTTGATTAGGAGAGTCAGGCCTGGAACAAGTCTCGCTTCCCAGACATGGGATGAGAGGGAAACTGGGCAGTGAGTTTGCAAGAGGTGAGTTGTTAGAAGCAAGAGAGAAGTTGCTTGGTGCTTGAGGTGTCTGATCACCCTGTATAGAGATGCCTACTCCACCAGAGACCACACTGAGCAAGCTCTCACTCCCCTGACTTGCTGGACTCTCCACTGAAAAATCGTGGGCACCTCCTGAACTTACTGTCCAAAGAAGTCTATCACTGTTCTCTGACTGGGAACCACTCTCGTTGCTTTCCAGGTCCTCAGGACTGATGGACCCATTGTTCTCCAGCTTCTGAAATACCCCCTGCAGAGCCAAACGAAAGTGGTAGATTGCTCGACTCAGCTTAGTTGTGTGAAATTTAATTTCTACATCTTCATCCTCCTGGGAGCCACCCAGAACACAGGAGGACTTATCAAAGGCATTCTTAAGGACCTGGGCAGTACAGTTCTCTTCTTCATTCAGGTCAATATGAACCATGTTACTGAAAGTCTCAGGCCCTAAGATCACTTCCTCCATTGTGCTATCAGGACTCAGAGTTGCAAGCCTTCTGGATTTGTCTGCCAAAAGGTCCTCCAGCTGCTTTGGGCTCAGAATATCAAGTCCAGCTTCACAGCCTAGTATCTTGTCCTCTGCATTGACTGTCTCTGCTCTCAGTGGTCCAGACAGTGAAAGGCAACTGCTGTCCTTAATTGTATTGCTGCAATCACTTTGTAGTTTTGTCACTTTACATGTCTCATGTTCTTGGCTGCCCTGGTCGAAAACCTGTAACTTTTCACAACCTTCCTCTTTTGAGATTAACACTGAGGAAGACCCCTCAAGTGGATGGAGGAGGGAAACTTCACTACAACAATCACTGATTACCTGGGATGCTCCTGATGTTCCTTTTATTTCATCCTGCAGCTTAGACATGTCACTCTGTTTTGCTAAGCCATCCTTTGGTAGGAAATGAAGGCCTTGATGCTCAGAAGCCTGGGATTCTCTTTGTTGGTTCTGAGTCCTCATCTGGTGTGGTTCTGTCATTTGTCTTCTATTCCCTGTTCCTAGCTGAAGAGCTGGTTTGCCCTGCTTTAAAGAGTTCCAACTGTGGTCTTGAAGTTGTTGCAAGCATGATAAAGACTCCTTTGAGGGATTCTCACACCCTTCTGGCCAGCCTGGCTCCTCTCTAGTAGCAACCCTGACCCCCACACTCTGCAAGAGGATGGATTTTTGCAAGATGAGGTCTCTGTCCTCTAGATGGACAAGTTTCACCACAGTGGGCCGGGGGGCAGGAGCTGTTCCTGCCCTGTATGCCTCTTGGATATACCTGTTGCATTGCATGCCGTTAACACAGAGGTGCTTAGCTAGAAAGTTGTCCACCAGTTCCATAGTGTTTTCCCCATCATGTTCAGGAAGTCCATACAGATAAAGAATGGCTTCCTCTCTGGGTCTTTCTACATGGAGTTCCTGAGCCTTTTCCCCACCGCACACTTTGCCCAGGGAGCTGCTACCCACATGCAAGCCTTCTATTTCACTCAGTACTGAATCTACACAGCTAGACACTTGGTCCACAGAGCCCTGGACTTGGTTCAAGTGCTGTTGCAGCTCAGCAATCTCAGACTGAAGACGACTGATACCTTGCAGCTCTCTGATGATATAGTCTACTACATCTCCCAGAGGCTCTTGCTGTTCATACCTACATCTTTGGCCAGGACCTCTGGGCAAAATGGGCCTGGCTTGGTTTCTCTCTGAAGGATCTGAACAGCTTGTCATACTGGCAGGTGAGAGTTCCCGAGACTCAGACCCTGAAGCACAGGCAGTGGAGGCCAGAGAAGGTTGGCTATTGGCTCGCTGCTCAAAGCTACAAAGTTGGACTAGGTCCCCATCTCTCTCTCCACTAGTAATGGAGTCACAGCAAGGGGGCGGGAAGTTGTCCTCTGGTAAGGATCCAGTAGGACCTGTGGACTTGCTCTTGACACTACATATAGTCTCTGCCCTAACCTTATCTGGTGAAAGGCTGGACGAAGGTCCCAGCGTCAGCATGATTTCTTCCTCAGACTCTCGCAACAGTCGCTTCATTTTCTCCTCTTCAGGAAAGGTGATGGTTCTTTGCTTCTTTATCTTATTTCTTGTTGGGATGCTGAACAGAAATGGCCTTGGAAGAGCCTAGTCCTTCTTTTTCTTTCCTTCTTCCTTCCTTTTTTTTGGATTGGTTTTTAACGACTATTGATAGTTGAAGCCTTAGGCTTAGCCACGGTACTGCCTGGAATGACCTCATGTATGGGCCTCAAACCTGACACATGCCTCTGGATCCTGGCTTGGCTTTTATCCTGTAGCTCATGAAAAAAGAACAGTACACTCAGATAAAAGAGAAACGGAAATTTAAATATGACCAAGCTGTCAAGCAGGGATAAGAACTATGCCTTCAAAGGCAGTAAGAACTCAGCCTGAGCAGCCCTCCAACCTTTGCCTTAGAGGCTGTAGGCATCAGTGCTCGTACCTTGGCTCCTTTTAAAATATTGATTCAAAACCAAATCAAGTCTTTTATGTTCTTAACAAGTACACAGACAGTATTGAGACAAGCTGCTGGGAAGTGGGTAAGGAAAAGGAAGGTCAGTTAGTGACTTCCTAGTTAAACCTTCACAAAACCAAAATTCAGCACTGGAATCTGACTCAGGAATGAACAAGTAGATGTTTAACATCCACACATGAAATGAAAAGACAAAACATGAGATGTTTCTTTCTTATCCATTTTGTTTTTCTGGTGAGGATTCAGATCTTCTATAGTTCATCATTGTTTGATGATAGCAACCATTCACTTGGAAAAGAGACTATGGCAAGTTTTTGAAGGAGGAAAAGTTACTACTACAGCTAATTCCAGAATAATGTGGTAAAGTATAGGTGCAGCAATGTCCAGAACTCGGATAGCACTCAACATATTTAAATCTAATAGGGCAGACAGCTAAAGGCCTACAAATAATAGATTCACTATAGGGTCAATGTATTCTTCAAGGCACTCTATCCACATGACTGACTGATCAAGTATCAGAGGGATGCTAACCACAACTTTTCCTTGCTCCTGGTACTTTAAGTGACAGATGTGGATTATTAGTTTATATGGTGAGGGCACACAGTTCCTTTTTATTAGGAAGATTCAAGTTGTGAGAAGGAGCAGAGTAGAAAGTACAAGGGGGAACAGAGACTCAGGAGATGCATGGGGCTTCCAATACTTTACAGTCCTGCAAGGCTATCCTGAAAGAGACAAGATGAGCTAGTGGGAGACACAATACCATTAAGTTATTTGATGTGGGATCACTTCCCTGGCTTTTTGTTTTGTTTTGTTTTGTTTTGTTTTGTTTTGTTTTGTTTTTCTGAAACAGGGTTTCTCTGTACAGCTCTGGCTGTCCTGGAACTCACTCTGTAGACCAGGCTGGCCTGGAACTCAGAAATCCACCTGCTTCTGCCTCCCAAGTGCTGGGATTAAAGGCATGCACCACCACAGCCGGCTTTCCCTGGCTTTTTTAAAAAAGATCTTCTCGGAGATGGCTCAGCGGTTAAGAGCACTAACTGCTCTTCTGGAGGTCCTGAGTTCAAATCCCAGCAACCACATGGTAGCTCACAACCATCTGTAATGGGATCTGAAGACAGCTACAGTGTACTTACATATAATAAATAAATAAAATCTTTTTAAAAAATAAGTAAAAAATAAAAAAGATTTTCTCATGATTTATAAGTCTTCTAAATCCTTATGAAAAGAGAGAAATTGCCTTTAAGAACAAAAGATGATCTAATATAGTAACTCATTTTAAAGAAAAGTCACCTAATTTACAATGAGTCTATGGACCTGAAATTTAAAAGCGCTGTGCCTCCCTGGATAGAGAAGCAGGCCGAGTCATAGGACTTGGGGAAAGATGAGCTGGTGTTTTTACTGGAGATAACTAGGTCAAGAACCAAGAGACAGAAACTAGATGAATTCCCATTTTCTATCTCCCACCCTTCTCTCCCATTCCTATAAGAACTCTACTTTAACAAGGAATTCCTCAACTAAGTCAACTACATATTTTGTGAGGCCACAAACAAGTCCAATCCACCCATTACTACTTTATGTTGGATCTCAAGAAACCAGGCTCATATAGCAGCTTCTCCCAGCTCCAAACAGAGGCTTGCTTCCATATTACACAAACAAAAAAAACCCTTCAAACCTTCTTTGATTGGTAGCCACTGCCTCACTATGAACTGAACTTAAGAATTACCTGCTGGGTATATATGTTCCACAATGGCACCAAAGTTACTTGGTCATCCTAATTTTCAGGCTCTGAGGCAGAAGATAAGATCATTGTGTTACTTGAGGGTTAATTAGTCACTCTGCTCAGAGCTCAATGGACTATCAGAAAGTGGGCAACCTGTGGGGTCAGGAGACTCAAGCCAGCCTTCTTCCTCAATATCTCTTTGCTACTACTGAATGGGATGGCAGGGGCCATGCAGAAGGACCATTTGATCTCCAAGGCAACTCAAGTTAATAAATGCATAAAGGAGATACCAGACATTAAGCTATATGTCAGGAATATAAGAAACAGTCTCTACTCTTTAATATATTCCAGTTAGGGAGATGGAGAATGGATGAGAATGAATGAAAATATGAAGTGATATATGTTATTGACAAATTGCAATTTAAAAAACAAGCATTTACTACAGAAGCAAAGAATAAGAAGGAAATGATATACAAAACCAGAACAGGTAAGGCTGTTTCCTTGAGGGTGGGATACAGAGACTTTGGTGCATCCTCTGCTTAAACCCAGGCCCTAGATAACATTGAAGTGTTTGTGCCGTCATCACTCTGCCTGTCTGCTGACCTATCCACTGCAGTCAACTCTCTCATCTTCATACACATACTCTGAAATGGGCATATAGTTCTGTGGCTTTTCCCCTAAGGAATGCTGAATGCTGGAAAAAAATAAGTCTGTCCTTCAGGAGCTCACTGTATTCAAAAAGGAGACACATGAAAGGAAACTGAAGTAACCAGAAAGGTAAGGATTTAATGATGGAAACCTAATAATTAGGGCTGGGAGTAGATATTTAAACTACACTTCATCAGCACCAACCTACTAAAACCACATCAGGAGAAACACATCTCAGTATTCTTAAATGGCTGATTCACTTACTTCTTTCTCTGACTTGTCAGAGAAACATGATTAAGAATGTGACTATCGCCGGGCAGTGGTGGCGCATGCCTTTAATCCCAGCACTTGGGAGGCAGAGGCAGGCGGATTTCTGAGTTCGAGGCCAGCCTGGTCTACAGAGTGAGTTCCAGGACAGCCAGGGCTACACAGAGAAATCCTGTTTCAAAAAAAAAAAAAAAAGAATGTGACTATCTCTTGTAAAAAAATGCTCTGACCCAAATTTTGGTTTGAAGGAAACAACCACAGACCTCTGGGAAACAGGCAAAGACTCTATAAGCACATATATCAAGCAGCTTCTCATTTCTATGAAATGATCTCAAAGGCAGAGGCCCAAAATGCTGAGGACCCCTTCCCTCAAAATCAAGAATATATGAAACCTGGGCCATTTACCAATTATGCTGTGAGATGAATATGGTGAGAGGAGAGATGTCTAGAGCAGTCACAGTCCACAGCAGGTGAGGTACTCTTAGGATGTCA
>NW_022196900.1:4109703-4117070 GCF_008632895.1 Mastomys coucha | reverse complement strand
AGGAGCAAGATTAGTACAAAGAAATGAGAATGCCATAGACCAAGAGATAGTCTGGTTTTGGCTCTGCACTTTCTCAACATTCCTGTGGTCTACCTATGCCCACAGAGTGGCTCTGTTTGGCTAGTGCATCTTTTTTTTTTTTTAATTTTTAATTTGAAAGTACTAAGTGGAGCAAGTACTCTAGCTTCTCAAAAGCCCACTTACCAAGATCATGACCCTTGAAATAGAAGGACATCTTTATTCTTACTGAGGGGTAGATTCTTGCTTAAGGGCCTACAATGGATATAAACCATATTACCAAGAAAATATTCTTTATTTATCTCCAAATTCCTAATGCCTGGTACAAGGTCTCACCATACATAGAGCCTGGCACACAATAAGACATTGGTGCCATGGAAAGAATGAGGAATGGATGGTATAGCTGGATTAAAATCCTAGTCTCCTACTTTTTCTGATCTACCTGTGTTTCTATGATAATATGAAAACTTCAAAGTCCAAGTTTCCTTGTAGACTGATGACCAACAACCTGTTTCAATTGTAAAACTAAGTTGGAAATTTCTTCTTAATAACATTTATTCATAATTTCCTGAAACTTATTTAAAACAAAAATTACCAGGCTGCCAGGTAGCTAGTATCTGTCCAGCATATGAGGCTGGTGAAGAGAAGTCCCAGTGCTGCTGTGATGGGCGCTGTGGCGATGGGTGATGGGCTCTGAGGTGATTGGCTCTGTGGTGATTGATGGGCACTGTGGTGATGGGTCTGTGGTGATGGGCACTGTGGTAATTGATGGGTGCTGTGGTCATGGGCGCTGTGGTGGTGGGCTCTGAGGTGATGGGCTCTGTGGTGATTAATGGGCTCTGTGGTGATTGATGGGCACTGTGGTGATGGGTCTGTGGTGATGGACGCTGTGGTGATTGATGGGTGCTGTGGTGATGGGTGTTGTGGTGATAGGTCTGTGGTGATGGGCTCTGTGGTGATGGGCTCTGTGGTGACTGATGGGCTGTGTGGTGATTGATGGGCACTGTGGTGATGGGAACTGTGATGATTGATGGGTGCTGTGGTGATGGGCGTTGTGGTGATGGGTCTGTGGTGATGGGCGCTGTGGTGATTGATGGGTGCTGTGGTGATGGGCGCTGTGGTGATTGATGGGTGCTGTGGTGATGGGTGCTGTGGTGATAGGTCTGTGGTGATGGGCTCTGTGGTGATGGGCTCTGTGGTGATGGGCTCTGTGGTGATGGGCTCTGTGGTGATAGGCTCTGAGGTGATGGGCTCTGAGGTGATTGGCTCTGTGGTGATTGATGGTCGCTGTGGTGATGGGCTCTGTTTGTTGTGATGGGCTCTGTGGTGATGGACTCTCACTTGATCTGCTTCTATTTGCCCTTCCAGCAAGAAAAGCTTCCCTGATCCTTGTGTTGGTGTTCTCCCAACAGAAATATAATGTGAACCACATGTATATTTTAAGTTCCCTAGCAGACATATAAAATAGTAAAAAGAAGCATGTAAAATTAACCTAAATATGTGTTATTAACCCCAAATCCAAAATATTATTGTAATATGTAATCAATATAAAATCATTAGTTGTGCCGGGCAGTGGTGGCACATGCCTTTAATCCCAGCACTTGGGAGGCAGAGGCAGGCAGATTTCTAAGTTTGAGGCCAGCCTGGTCTATGGAGTGAGTTCCAGGACAGCCAGGGCTACACAGAGAAACCATGTCTCGAAAAAAAAAATCATTAATTGTATATTTATATTCTTTTTTATACTAAATCCTTGAATCACATATATTATATCCAGCACATCTCAACTAGCTACTAGGCATAGTAGCACCTGCCTGTAATCCAAGTGTGTGTGTGTGTGTGTGTGTGTGTGTGTGTGAGAGAGAGAGAGAGAGAGAGAGAGAGAGAGAGAGAGAGAGACAGAGAGACAGAGAGACAGAGAGACAGAGAGACAGAGACAGAGAGAGAGAAAGAACAAGTAAGAGAGAGAGAGAGAGAAAGAGAGAGAGAGAGAGAGAGAGAGAATGTATGTGTATACATGTGTCATGGTTCTTGTGGGATTTGGTTCTCCCTTTGTAGGATCTGGGGACCAGATCATTAGGCCATTAAATATGAATGCAAGTGCCTCTCCCTACAGAGCCAACTCACTGGCCCACTCCCCATTCTTGGGAGGTGAAAACAGATGCAAGATTTCAAAGTCATCTTCAGCTATGTAGATATTTCAAGGTCAATCTAAGCTAATGAGACTCTGTTTAAAAAAAAATCAAAGTAGAATAAGCAGTTACATGTGGCCAGTAGCTACCGTATTGGCCAACATGGATCTAGAAATCTGGGTATGGAATGTTCTAAATAGCCTTCAAAACCTGATAGCAAGTGCTCTGTGCAGAGAGCAGTGTCATCTTAGTGACAGCACACTGCTCTGTTATTTTGCTCATCTTTTTAACTTATTTACTTTGATCCTAATTGGAAGTAGCTCATTTCTGTTTGTGGACGGTTCAATCCTCCTTAAGGCTGTAAAGAACCAAAGACCAGCTCCTAAATGCAGAAGAAAAGACCTTTTTCCTCCTCAATCCAACCAGTTCTCAATATCCTGTAGCTCTGTGTAGCTTCTTTCCAACATTCGGGCCAAACTAAAAACAAACATGGTTACTTCAGCAGAAGCTCCCAATTCACATGGAAGGTTTGGAGGCCTTGCATGAATAAGAGTGTATCTCAGTGCAGACTAAAGGGGCAAATGATGATGGCGAAGACTCATTTATTTTGAATTTTTAGTTTATATGACTTTCACTTATTATTATAAAAGCCAAGAAGAATTATTATTTTGATTTCATAGAAGACAGAAACTTAGAGAGGGTACACTTACACTTGAACTAGGTCACTGAAAAAGGGTAGTATTAAGTAAGTTTTCAATTTACAAAGTTAGAGCTCTTTCACTATACACATAAATAGACAAATTACATGCATATGTACACACACTCAAGGCTGGGAAAACTCAGGATGGACATTTATGTTTATATGGTCTTTGCATACATGAAAGGCATATGCACATCAGACAGGACAGTATAGCCTCACACATGTACAGAAGAAAGACTGGAAGGTATACCTAAGTACATGTATAAAGGCATGGAGGGACAGATGATCTCTGTATAAGAATGTACACAGAGGTAGAGATAACTTATATATATGCATATAAGAGGAATAAAAAAGGTTGTCTATATGCAATGTATATATATATATATATAGGAGAGGACATAAGCAGGTAGGTAAGTTATAAATACACATAGACATATCAAGACAGAAACTATGCACACATCCAATGGGATGGAGAGGCTAGTTGTAGACATACAGCAGGGTGCCCAGGAAGAATGGATGGCCCGATTACCAGCACACAAACACATGCATGTGAAGATTCTACTCCCAGTGCTGAGGATGCTGTTATCCACTCATTATAATGACCCCCACCAGCAACTTGGCTCAAGCAGTTACATAATTAATGTAGCTGTTCCATATTCCACCCACAAAAGCTTTGCTTTTGTCCCTGCTTGTCATTCAGAGTCAATCATATATTCAGTATCACTTACCTTGTTGCTGAAACCAAAATAAGGTTAAGGAAATGAAAAGAGGAAAAAAAAATTAAAGCCACAAATTCTCAAGTTTTAGAATGCAAGTGCTGCCTTTAAGAAGTAATCCATTCAGACGCACGCCTCAGACTGATAGAGAAGCCACAGGATGAACTTTCTGAGCCACAGCACAGCCCAGCACAGCCGCCTGCCTAAGCATCAAACAGCCAAGGAGCTATTATTCTCAGTTGCACCCAGCTGGCTGGCTCCTCCGTGCAAAGTTGATGATAGGAACAATGCCTAGCACAGAGATCCCCTCAGAGAAGGCGGGGCGGGAGTCTGGTAGCTGCAAATCTAGGAATCCAGTCTGGTCCACACCTTCCTGCTGAGGGGAGATTCTGAAGACCAGGCTGCTGAAGGCAAGAGCAGCCAAACTTCAACTGGATGTGGAATTCTAACTCAATCCTTTCGGCTTTGAGACTGGGAGGAAAGCAGGGCAGCTCCGGCTTCGCTTCTGCTCCTCCTCCTCTCCAGCTGCTTCCTGCCTGCCTGCACCCTCCCATAGGGCACCAGCCCTCCTCACACGTTGCTGGCACACACCCCCTTCCCAGCACACTCACGCACACACAATCCTGCCAGCAAGCTCACTCACACACCCTTGGTGAGTGTCTCTCCCTATTGCTAAATATAAATCTTACTCTCTCCCCCCTCCCCCATTTTCTTCCTTCTTTCCTCCCTCTCTTTCTTCCTTCTCTATATACTCCTCTCCTGTCTAAGCTATAGATTTAAGAAACATGTGGCACAGAGCCTATACTTTAAGGAGCTCTAAATCTCAGGGGGAACTCAGAATACGGGAAGAAACTGCTAGAGCACAATGCAAAGACAGTTTTCCCTTCCACTAAAATAAGCGCTGGGTTGGTTCACCACATCTGCCATCAGCCTTTAGAGAAGAGAGACTGAAGGACAGAGACAGTTCCCAAATGCAGTTCATACCAAATGGTGCCATTTTCTCCTAGTCCACACCCTCAAACAGTTTCTTTGAACAGCTACTATAAAAAAATTCCTTTTGGCTATGCCAATACAGTTACCAGGGAGGAAGGGAACTGAGTAAATCAAAATGAACTCTCAATTACAGCAGTTAAGACCAAAGGCTACTTTAGAATCCAGAATTCTGAGCTAGGCAATCCAAATTGATAAAATTACATCCATCAAAAGCTGTCTAAGGTGCTTAGTTCTATTTTCATGGTCCCCAATATCCAGCTTGCCTACACCAATAGCAGCTCCATCACTATGGAGATTTTCTAGTTCAATGGTTCTCATGCTGTCCTAATCCCAACAATTCTACAACTCTGGGTAGGATGTACTAGGAAATCAAGTATCTTTATCTTCAAAGAACACTCAAATCGCTTGCTGTAACATAATTTAACCTAGTTTAACCTAGGTATCATTGAAGCTCTGGGACACAGAGAACCAGGTACATGATACATTGCCTTCGTCCACACTGCAGGCACCAAAGATGGGGAAACACTGCTTGCTGTGCCTAGCCCTGAACTATGGTGAGAACCTAGTCACCCTGCTTCTCTTCTGCCTTCCCTGAGCCTGGCACAATTAGAAAAGGCCTTCCTCTTCCTTAGGCCTCAGAGCAAATCTGAGGAGGCAAACTTCATTGATTCAGTATTATATTCCTGTGACAATCCACAGAAGAATCTTGCCCATCTAGTCTAGAAACCAGGTGGCATATGTCAATGGGGACTATCCTAAGATCTGTTACTGTCAAAGCTTTTATTAATTTAATTTTGGCTTTTTGAGGCAGTATCTTACTTTGTAGGTAGGCTAGCCTTGAACTTGCAGTGATCCTCCTGCTTCAGCCTCCTAGTGCTAGGATTACATGTTTCTGAGCCATCATGTCTGGCTTGAAACAAGATTTTAAATCAGTCATGATTTCCATATCTTATCCAAGATCCCAAGGAGAAAGGGCTGGCTTTGGAGCCAACATTTGCCTCCTTGCTGCCTTCTTCCAATAACATTGCTTCCCCCTCAGTCAAGGCAGAAAAATTAGATTCTAAAAGATGCTAAACAAGCCATTTCTTAACCATCCACCTCATTATGTAGCCAGTGCTGACAGCAGTGCGGATACCTCCTAACCCAGTTGGGAGCTGGCTGGAAGACAGAAGAGATAAGGGCTGACAGCACGACTAGAGCCACATCTAAATACAGAGGAAGAAAATAACTTGAAAACTGTCAAATTTCAGTGAAATCACAGCCAATTTACTGTGGAGTTTCCCAGGCTTAAGCCAGGAGAGGTACAGGATTTAACACAAATAGAGGGAAGGCTGATTAAATCAGAAAGCTCTGCAGCCAAGCATAAAGAGTGGTAACTGTCCTTACGAGGTCCAGGCAATCTAAATTGAGGAAAAGCTCACATTATCAAGAACAAGGAAGATTCTCAGAGCCAGGACATTGCAGGACACTATCCTCTTCATGCCCCATTCACCAGCGGGGCTCCAGGGCCTGACCTGGCCAAGACCTCAGGTAATGTTACAAAGGCTAATGCACCCTGTCTTATCCATCTGTCCAAATGCACCCAGCCCATCTCCTGAGAAGCTTTGATTCTGTAGAAAACAATGTCTCATATAATGGGAGATATGTTTAAGACATCAGGAAGTACAACAAAGTTTGGTATCTCCCATTAGAGCCTTCAAATTTCAGGTAAGTGTTCCTGTCTTTGACTATAAACTATTCTTGTGTTAACCGTTGCCCACCTCATGGTTAAGCAAGAGCGAGGAGGATATGATAGTTAATCTTGCCAACTTGATAGAATTTAGAATCATCTAGATGATATTATCTCTGGGCCTGTCTGTGAAGACATTTTTTTGGTGGGAAGACTTACCCTGAATGCCACCATTCCATGGTCTGCAATCCCAGACCACAGTGTCCTCTCTGCCTGCTAGCTGGATGTGACCAGTTGTCCCATGTCCCTACCACCATGCCTTTTGTATTATGTTAAACTGTATCCTCAAGCTGAGTGAAAATAAGTCAATCCTCTAGAAGCTGATTGTTTGGTCAAGTATTTTGTCACAGCAATGGAATAACTGATACAGAGGGTAAGATGTGGTAAAGAGCAGTCAGCATAAGCTCTGGTCACAAAGGGGAGGCTCCTTAGTTATAATCTTACAGGGCTTAGTTTCAGACATCATATGATCACAGAATAATTACATCTCCTCCGGATGGGCATCACATTTCTGTCTCCTTGGCTGTGTGAGAACGGTAGAGCTCCCTTTGTCACAGTGGGACTGACCCTCAACAGTCTTAGGCAGCTTAGAAGATGAGGTCTTTCTTTGAGTAAGAAATAGCACAGTGCCCACCTCAGCTGTTAAATGTCTTCACAGCTAGCCTGCTCAGGAGTTAGCTGGACAGAGCTGGGAAAACAGATTTGGGTTAAGAAGGGAAAGGCACTTGTCTAGAAACTGTGAGATGCTTTCAACAGACATTCTCAAGGTCTGGTTCCCAATTTAAATCTTTGCAGAGATTTTCGCCTAGAGACAGATGAGTCAAGATGGAAATTAAAATGAGACACTGACACTCACACAGAGTTGAAGGAAGGTTCACAGGAGCTCTAAAGAGGAGCTGAATGGATGGCTTAGTCAGAAGACCACCTGGTGCACAAAATCCTCAGCTAAAGTAATCACAGAGCATCACAGGGCTATTGAGAAGGGCCTCACCAAACATAACTCTCCCTCAAAGAACCAGTCTAAATCCCTAAATCCATCTCTAAATCTTGTTTTCTCTTTCTCTCTCTCTCTCTCTCTCTCT
>NW_022196900.1:4107796-4109460 GCF_008632895.1 Mastomys coucha | reverse complement strand
CACACACACACACACACACACACAGGGAAGGGAGGGATAGATAGATAGATACCAGAAACAACTAGGTTGGAAGGAAAGAACATGACTACTTCTAATCTGGCCTCCGTATTCAGGTGTCACTGCCAGAGACTGGCTGGGTCACGATGAGCAGGTACCAATCATGTCTTCCCATAATGGCAGCCATAAATGTGGATACAAAGGATGGGAAAACTCAGTTCTACTTTACACAGGAGTCAGCTTGTGACTATTTTCCTTCTTTACCACTAAGGAAACCCAGAAGCATGACGAAGAAGCTGACATGTGGCCACACAGCTGGGATTTCTTTTATGCGTGGGGAAAATGGTTTGTTCTGGTGGCTGAGAAAAGTCATTTTTTCCCTCCTTATAGAATTATGCTCTCCCCAAACTATTCAGAAACTATATGCAAGCAGAGAATGATGGGCGATGGGAGGTGTTCCTCTTTCTTGCCCCAGGAACATGCCACCCTTAGGGAATGATGAACCTGGCAGAGATATGCTGAGTTCACTGATGTGCTAAGACAGAGCTGCTGCACAGCCTAAATCAGTCCTGACAAGCTTCAAGGCAGGCCTAAGGAATCACAAAGTGCTGACAAACATCAGTTCTACAATCAGGTCAAGCACCATACTTGATTAGCACCTTGAACGTAAAGAGAGAATAAACGAAATGCTCAGGAAGTACAGTTTTCAGCTGATACTACCAAAGGCTTTGTCTATTTAAGAACCAAATAATTAAAAGGGTTTTGAATAGTTCTTTATCTTTGCTTTAAAGCCCTTAAAGGGGTATGGATACTTATGTTCTCTTCACCCAACTCTGATCGAAAGTCACAACATCCAGACTTCTCTCAGCACTTAATTGCTGTGAAGAGCCACCATGACCATAGAAACTTGTAAAGGAAAGCATTTAATTAAAACTAGCTTACTGTTCAGCACTTTAATCCATCATCATCATGATGGGCAGCATGGTGCTGGAAGGGAAGCCGAGAATTCTACATCTGAGTCAGCAGGCAGCAGGAAAAGAGTGCCACTAGGCTGGCTTGGACTTCTGAAACCTCAAAGCCTGCCCTTAGTAACACACTTCCTCCATGAAAGTCACACCTATTTCAACAAGGCCACCCCTCCCAATAGTACAACTCCCTATGAGACTATGGGGGACATTTTCATTCAAACCACCCCATTCCCTGGCCCCCACAAGCTTGTAGCCATATCATAATGCAAAAGTTATTCATCACCACTTCAAAAATCCCTATGTCTACAAGTCTCAACCATGTTTAAAAGTCCAAAATCTCTTCTGAGACTCATGGCAATCTCTCAGTTGTAATCCCCTATAAAATCAAAATAAAAAAAGCAAACAGATCACATCCTTCCTACATACAATGGCACAAGACTCACATTATCATCCCAAAAGAGAAGAAAGGGAGCAGAGTGAGGAAAGACTGGACCAACAAAAGTGAAGTCCCCGAGCAAACTCTGCTCTCCATGGCTGATGTCAAAGCACTCTTCAGATCTCCAGCTCCTTTCATCCTTATTGACTGCAGCATATTTCTCTCTCTTGGGCTAGTTCCACTTCCTGTTAGCAGCTTTCTTTTTTTTATTAGATATTTTCTTTATTTACATGTCATATGATTTCTCCTTTCCCAGTTTCCCC
>NW_022196900.1:4098295-4107192 GCF_008632895.1 Mastomys coucha | reverse complement strand
TTCTTCTTGAGTTTCTTGTGGTTTGTGGGTTGTTCTTCCTGTATTCTGAACTTCTGGGCTAATAGCCACTTATCAGAGAGTTGTTAGCAGCTTTCTATGCAGGTGTCCCATAACTCTGGTATCTCGAACATCTTGGAGTCTCCAAGACAACCCACGCTTCCCCCTCACATCTTCATGCAATGGCCTCTCTAGGACTCCATGCAAGGACACCCGTGACACATGCTGGGCCTCAGCAGCTATCCTTAGCCATGGAGGAAGATTCCACAACCCTTCTCTTAAATCCTTGATTCTAAAGCCAGTACCACATGGCCGAAGCTGCAGCCAGGTTCTTCTGGTACTGGAACATGTCTCCCTCATTCAAATACATTTCTACCAGCTTTCTATTTTCTATTTACTATTTACCAGAATGACCTTCTACCTTTCTATTTCTATTTACCAGAATGACCTTCAACTTAGAGCCCCTGACTCTGCCTCTGAAGTGCTGGAATAAAAGATGTGTGCCACCATGACCAGCCCTAAGTTTTTCCTTAATTCCTTTTCACTTTTTAAAAAATTTCTTCTCACTAGTTGGAAGCTTAGTGGGATGGGGTCACCTGAGGACTCTGAGGTCACCACTCCCTTTATTCCAACTAGCACAGGGATTTTACTTATCTGTTTATACTTCCTAGCACCCCCTTTACTCTCAATATATACTTTTTTTGTTTTTCCTTGCTGAGCTTGCTCCTTTTTTATTATAGATATACGTAAGACTGCTCATTAATAACTGTACAGCATAGTCAACAGTAGGCTGTTTTAAAATCTCCTCTGCCAAAGCTGTTAATCCATAACTACTCAATTTGGCCTCAGGAAGATATTTTTTTGGACAAGGGCAGAAAACAGCCACATTCTTCAAAATATCACAAGAATCATTCCTAGGCTACATACTAAAATTCTTCTCTTCTGAAACATCTTGGACCAGGCCACTATAGTATAAATCACCCCAGCACCACTGTCTTCCATGCTCCTACTAGGATGGCCCATTAAGCCTCACTTAAAGCATTAAACTGCTTTTCTAACCCAAAGTTCTAAAGTCCACATTCCTCCAAACTAAAGCAGAGTCAGACCTATCATAGCACTATTCCACTCCTGGTACCAGCTTCTGTCTTAGGGTTTTATTGATGTAAAGACACACCATGACCATGGCAATTCTTATAAAGGAAGACATTTAGTTGGTGTTGACTTACAGTTGAGAGGCTTAATCCATTATTGTCATAATGGGAAGCACGCAGACATAACAGGTATCTGAGAGTTCTATACTTGGATCAGCAGGAAGCAGGAAGAGAGTACCACTTGCAGAGTCCTGCATGACTGTGGGAGGGAAGGCATGACACTATTTCCCACCCCTGGAGCAGGGCCAGCAGGGTATGGGCCTCTATGAATGTTGACATGAGGCATATGCCTCCATTGAGTGTAGGTATAAGGCTTGTTTGTATGTATCTTTTACTTTATGTTCCTACTTTGGGGGGAATATCCTCTCTGCCAAGGTTAATGACTCCATAATAATCAGAAACAGCACAATTCTAGGAAGCCAGAATACGTCTCTGTGATGCTCAGACTTTTAGGACAGACCTTCAGGCTGTGGGAAAGAACTCTGAAAACATGAGTTCAAGAATACATAAATCAATGTTAAGAGCTGTCCTTTATGGGATTTCCCAACTATGCAAAATATAAGAATGCAATACCAGTTATATGGGGGGGGGGGAGCATCATGGACCTAAAAGAGCCAGCTTGTCATTAGGTATTAAGGACAGAGATGTTAAGGACAAGATATTAAAGACAGAGATAAAGAGATTTAGGCAGTGGTGATCTCAGGGCAAGATCCTACCAAGCTAAGTTTATTGTTTATGCTTACAAAGACTGACAGATCTCTGAATTCATTTGTTATGTTCAAAAAAAAAAAATGTGCTTGCTGTCTTTTTCTAAGAATCAAGGGGCTAAGGTCATAAAATGCTGATTCCTGGGATAATCAAAATGGAACATAGAGCAAATGACTGAACTGATATATAAATGAAAGACTGGGTTTGGGTCTGCTAGAGATGAGCTGTCTGGTGACTACTGCAGTTCTTTTTTTGAATTCGGTAGGTTTTCTGGTTTTGGTTGGAAACCCAAAAGCTACTTAGAGAGCTAACATAGATGGCTCTTTTAGAATTTTTCAAGCAGGTTTTCTGACTTTATTCTGAAGACCCAAGAATGTTTTTCAGACTTTGGTCAGAGGAAAACCCAAGAATTGTTTTAACAGGTTTTCTGATGTTGGTTGGAAAACTCAATAGCTGTCTTCAGCAGAGAGCTGTAGTTGTTACTTATATTACAAATGCTAATTAAGTTCCCCAAAAGCTGTTTGCAGGAGAGGGTTTGCACATAGCTTCTGGGAATCTGCTCTCCCCCAACCCTCATTGGTTCTGATTGGTAAATAAAGATGCCAGCAGACAATAGCTGGGGAGGACAGAGAGAGGCAAGATTTTAGGATTCCTGGGCTTGGGACCAGGAGGGGGAAAAAGAGGAGATCCACCATGTCTTATAAGAGTCTGGAGGGAGGCGAGAAAGAGGCCACCATGGTATAGAGAAGCAGGGAGAATGCCCCAGGCTGTGGGGCCAAGATAATTTAGCCCTGATTGTTGACTAATTGGAATTAAGAGCAGCCAAGATATAACATAGGAATTACTAAGGAGTAACTCAGAATTATCAGTGGGAGGTAGATTCTAGCAGCATGGAGGGTAGGCAGTCACCCAGATATTGTGCTGGCATATTAAAAATATGTGTGTGTGTTTTGTTCAGGAACACAAACTCCCCCCTGGTTTGTGGTTTTCTCCTTTAAATATGCTACACTTCTTGAGCTTGGGGTCGAGCTCCTCTGTCCCCTGTGGGGGTTACGAGTCTCTACCCTAGCACACTAGTCCGGTAATAAACCTCATGCTGTTGCATCAAAAATTGTGTGTGTGTTTTGTTCAGGAACACAAACCATTGAGATGGGTAGCAGCCCTGTGCTAGGTTTTATTAATTAATTATTAATTCAACAGAAAGTTGTCTAGAGAGCTATCTTGAGCAGACTACAGAGCTTGCAACGTATCACTGACCTGGAGTCATTTCTTCCAACACTTCCAAACACTCCTTCCTCAGGATCCCCCTCAACCAAGCCAAGGTCTTGGCAGCCACTGAGCCTAGCTTAGGCTTCTGAAACCTCAAAGTCCATCCCCAGTGACACACTTCCTCCAATAAAGTCACATCTACTCCAACAAGGCCACACCACTTCCCAGTAGTACCCCTCCCTATGAGCCTATGGGGGCCATTTTCATTCAAAGCACAAGACAAAAAAAGAATATAGTACCTGAACACCAGTCCTCCCTCCCTCCCTTTCCCCCATGTGTATGTGTGTGTGTGTGTGTGTGTGTGCATGTGTGTGTGTGTGTGTGTGTGTGTGTGTGTGTGTGTGTGTGTGTGTGTGTGTGTGTGTGTGTGTATACTTTCCAGTACTTTGATCTTGAACTTCTCAGCTTTCAGAACTTAAAGATACCCTTGTATATAAATTGCATAGTTCTTGGTAATTGATTCTAAAAGGCTGGTCTACAACAAATTAAAAAAAAAAAAAACTCCCAATTTATACTTTGAAATCCTAAGTCCTACAACATTGTAATGTATGATGATCTTATTTGGAGATAAGATCTTTACAGATGCTATTAGGGCCATCAAGGTTAGCTCTAATCTAATTTGACAGTACTCTTATAAAAATGGGAAATACAGGCTCAGTTGGTAAAACGTCTTGCTGCTATGACAGACTTAGCAAACAAAACAGAATCTTTCAGAACTATTGATTTCTCTTTCTCTTTCTCTCTCTCTCTCTCTCTCTCTCTCTCTCTCTCTCTCTCTCTCTCTCTCTTTCTCTCTCTCTCTCTGACACACACACACACAAAGTGTGATGGTTAACTTTAATTGTTAACTTGACACCTAGAATCACCTAGCAAGAGTCTCAAGAAATTGGGGTGACCTGTGAACATGCCTGTAAGAGATTAATTACTTTGATGGAGGAAGACCCAGCCCACTTTGGCAGCACCATTACCAATGCAGAAGGTACTGACCCATAAAAGAGTGGATCAATCCAGCTGAGAACAAACAAATAAGCATGGATGTACTCATTTCTCCTCGTCTCTCTCTGCTCTTGACTAGGAATGTGTGACTAGCTGTCTCAGGCTGCTGCAGCCCCTCAATAATGGGCTGTATGGAACTGTGAGGTAAAATAAACATTTTCTCCCCTAAGTGGATTTTTGCTAGTCTTTTATTACAATAACAGATATGAAACTAGAAGAAAATATAATAATAGATTGATACCAATCAAGTGTCTAGGTATTAAATAAGGCATGGCGAAAAGGTGCCATGACCTTTGGTTCCCTGAATGAAATGTTGTAACAAGCTAATTGTTATATCTGTATCCTATTTTGAGGGAGATTTGGTGACTAGTAGTGTCATTTATCAAGAAAATAATTATAAAAGAAAAGGTAATGAAACAGAGAAAGAAAAGGTGAGTACCGATCAAATGTGCATTAGGTGTCTCTGAACAAACAGATGACAATATCCATAGATGGAGAGACACAGTTGGGAATCATTGAGTTTTAGGAGACAAGCAGAAGACAGCAAAGAATGTGAAGGAAACAAAGATGGAACTGTCAAAACTAAGAAAAAATGAAGGAAAACAGCACAGATGCCAGTAAGGAAGACTGTCTTTGGGAGAAATCAATACACAGTTTTTATCTCCTGTCAAGAATTGCTTCAGGATCTTGGTTCACGTCTGGAATGCCCTTCCCAATTTGTCAGCTTTACCTATTTATGTCCAAATGTCCCTAGGTTTATACTGAATAAATATATTTCCTTATCACACTTGAAGTGTGTACTAAGAATTTTGGTTTCTTTGAAAAACCCAGAAATATTATAAGAATATGCGTTTGTTTTAATCCCAGGAGTAGAAGCAGTAGGCTGCTTCAGACTGTCCATAGCAGGTGAGCATAATTTGCCTCGTGCTCTAGGAGGGGCATGCTTTTGCTAGTGGCAAATCATTTCTGCAACAGTGTAGCATTGGGAATTCTGGTGACATTTTATATAGCCTTTTGAAATGTAAATAAATAAAATATCCAATTAAAAAAAAGTAGAGTATATAGAATGCTAGGGCCCCAAGAGGCGAAGTTGGTTGCTGGTTGTTGATTAGTTCCTATTGTTGCTGTTGGTTGTGGTTTGTTAAGTAGTTGTGAGCAAAGAAGAAATTAGGTATCCTGCCAGTATATATCAAACTTGCCCCAAGGAGTTCAAATACCCTTAGTCAGCAGGAAGCAGTCTAACAATAATGTTGGCCCTTTCCCCCTCTATCCTTTTTTTTTCTCTTATCTAGTTTTAGGGGGTTGAAAGGATGGAGAAGGGTGGAAGAAAGAAGAATCTACAAAGTAGCCAAAGACGAGCTACAGATATGGAATCTGAAGAAACTAAGCAGCAATATGCCTTTCCCTTTGCCTCAAGAAGTTTTTTTTTTTTTTTTCTTTTCAGGTTAAAAAAAACTATAAGTATTTCACCTGAGTGATTGTGTGTGTGTGTGTGTGTGTGTGTGTGTGTGTGTGTGTGTACCATGCTTTCCTAGAACACACAGAACCCAGAAGAGGTTGTTTGAGTTTCTGGGACTGGAGTAATAGATGGAACAAGCCACTATGTGGCTGCTGGGAACCAAACCTGGGTCCTCTGCAACAGTGACAAGAGATCTTAACCATAGATTCGCCTCTCTACATGCTAGCTACATGTGGTGGCTCATAGTTATGATCCCAGCATGTGGGAGACTGAGGCAGAAAAGTTGCTGCAAGTTTGAGGTAGGCCCAGGCTACTCAGTGAGTTCTCAGTCTTGGCTATAGAATGAGAACCTGTTTGAAAAGGAAGAAGGACAGAATGAGAAGGAGAGAAAGAAGGGGGTGAGGTGAGGAGGAGAATGGGCAGGAGGATGAGGAGAAGAGGAAAAAGGGAAAGAGTCAGAAAAGGCTGGGGATACAGCAGTGACAGAGTATTTGGTTTGCATAAGAGGTCCTAGGCTTAGTGCCCATTACCACCAAAAGTCAAAGCAGCAGCAACAGAACCAGCAGTAACAGTCACCTAATTGTGTATACAATAGCTGGACCTCAGGATGTATCCATTTTTAAAAAGTGATCATTAGTGCCTGTGATGGTTTGTATGTGCTTTGCGTAGGGAGTGGCACTATTAGGAAGCATGGCCCTGTTGGAGTAGGTGGGTCACTGTGGGTGTAGGCTTCAAGACCCTCATCCTAGCTGCCTGGAAGTCAGTCTTCCACTAGCAGCCTTCAGATGAAGATGCAGAACTCTCAGCTCCTCCTGCGCTATGCCTGCCTGGATGCCACCATGCTCCTGCCTTGATGATAATGGACTGAACCTCTGAACCTGTAAGCCAGCCCCAATTAAATGTTGTCCTTATAAGACTTGCCTTAGTCATGGTGTCTGTTCACAGCAGTAAAACCCTAAGACAGTACCACATGTAAGGTGCTATGATCTCCTCGATGACAAATGTACAAATGGGATGCATGTTAATTACCCTTGACTTCATTTTTCTAGCTCATCTTATTTTATTTTCATTTTCTGATACTTAAAAATAACTGCTAACTTAGTATTATTTAGGAATTCCTTTGGAGAATTTTCTGACCATCTAACTCAACAGGCTTATTCTCTACTTTATAGCCCAAGGGTAATTATTTTCTACTGCAAGTGTTACTTTTGCAAAAATTTACTTATGGTCCTGACTAACTTCTTACCTAGATAAGCTAGGGGACTTGTGTCTATTAGTGGATGAAAAAAGAAAATTATAGTATTTATATACATATATATAAGCACACATACAAACACATACATAATGCGATAAAAGAATTTTAACACTTGAACACACATCTCTTTGGAAATGGACAGACCATTACAAAAAACCACAACCAATCAAAATGCAGAGTTGTAGAACCCAGTCCCAACATCTATACTACAACTCCTACACCTAGAGATAAGGGATCATAGCAGAAGGGGTGGAAAGATGGTAAAAGCCAGAGGAACAGGGAGTCTGCTGTGAGATTGTGTCTCCTACGATGTCACCATCACAGCCACCTAAACATGGGATGGACAGGAAAACAACAATAAACATGCTACCTTTAAGGAGTCAGGGGAAGCCAGAAGGCTTCAACCCTATATGAAAGTAAGGAATGCTGAGAGCAGGAGAGACGCTCTTCCTCGGGGAAGAGCACAGCGATTGGTTATCTAATGCCAAATGGTCAGGTCGGAAACACACACACACACAACAGTATGTAGACCGAGTAGGTTATGTGTATGTATTTAGGAACACACACACACACACACACACACACACACACACACACACACACAAGTAAACGAACACCAATAATTAATGAGAAAAGAGACCATGATTTGAAAGAAAGCCCATGATTTGAAAGAAAGCAAGACTGGGATATATGAAAGGTCTGGAGGGAAAAAAGGAAGGAGAAATAATAGAATTATGTTATTATTTCCAAAAATAATTTCAAAATATACCTGAACATAAAAGAAAACTGAAGAAACAGCTAAAAGAAATATACAGCTAAAAGAAATATACAGCAACATACAAAAATAGAAATGGGGGAAAATGGCAATGGGGTGGAGAAAATGAAGAGATGTAGGTCAAAGAATATATAAAATAGTAGATATGGCTGGTGAGACCACTCAGTAGGTAAAGACACCTGCTGCCAAGCCTAATAACATGAATTTGATCTTCAGGATCTACATGTAACTTAACTTATGTAAATTATTCTGACCTGCACACATGCACATAGAGAGCATGAGTGCCCACACATACTAAATAAACATTTAAAATGTAATAAAAAGTTACAAAAATAAGATAAATCACACAGATATAAGATGAACAGATCTAGAGACTTAATGTATAAAATGAGGACTATGGTAAAGGAAATTGTATGTTAGTAGAGTCTTTTGTCAAATACATAATTTTTGCTTCTCATGTTACAGAAAGGACCATGTCAATAATAGATGTTTACTAAAAGATTATAACATGTGAGGCTCTGCTCAACACAGTGACCACTGCACTCACTGTATGTATCCCATAGAACATCACTTTGTGAGCTCCACAAAATAGGTATTTTTGAAACAGTCTTTTTAACAGAAGACCAACTCGAAAGCTGGGTCAAATAGTCTACAACGTGACACCCTCAGTCCACATGCCCGTCTAGACACTTGAACTTTTCTCAGTGCAAAAGAAGTACAAAAGTGAGTGCCAAAAGTTCAAAGCAGTTTTTCAGCCTGCCTTTTCATGCACCAGTTTATTGAACTGAATGAGCTCTGTTCCTCACAACTGTCTGCTTAGAATGGAGATACTCTTTGGATCTTAGATGAAAGGGCAGCCTTTAGCAACTCCAAACATTATAGTGAGAAAATAGAATGTATCATAAGAGGCAGTTCAAATGTAAATAAATTTAAGGGGAAATATTTCTTAGAATTGCTAAGGTGAGGTGGAAATCAGGGAAGGCTTCATGAAGGAGGTGCTATGTGAGAGTAGTTTTTAAGTATGGGCATTAAATATCTTCAATAATATTACAGAAGAAAACGTCCCTAACCTAAAGAAAGAGATGCTCATGAACATATGAGAAGCCTAGAGAACTCCAAATGGACTGGACCAGAAAAGAAATTCCTCCCATTACATAACAGTCAAAACACCAAATGCATTAAACAAAGAAAGAATTTTAAAAGTGAAAGACTCCGGCTAGAGTTCCCGCTCAAGTCCTAGGAGGCATGCACCCAAGAAACACGAAAAGCCATCTTGATGCAAATGCA
>NW_022196900.1:4095009-4097475 GCF_008632895.1 Mastomys coucha | reverse complement strand
AGGAGCAAAACTACACCCTAGAGGAAGCAAGAAAGTAATCTTTCAACAAATCCACACAAACCTAATTCTCCCACTGGTTTTTAATCTCTGCTGCACAGAGCTTATACAGCCCAATATACTGCAGCTGCTGTGCACTTTTCATGCTTTGGAAATAAGTGAAATTCATGCTTCTAATTCTTCTGTTCATAGGAAGAATAGCTTTGCTTTCTCTCTTCTCAAAACCTAGCCTCATCTTATGGGTTCAGAACTGATCTGAGTAGCATGGGAATCAAAAGCAACAGGAGATATGTTGCTGAGAAAGAGGTGGCATCTTCTGTTAGGAGGTACTGACCCTAGAGTGCCTATATAACAAGTGACTGTCTAAGAAGTAAGTGGAAATATGATGTGTTCAGGAGAGGGAACTGGGCTATCAAGATACAGAGGTAAGAACTATGTCTGGTTCTTGTTATACCAACGGGGCTTCATAGGAAGAATGTATACTGTTGTATATAAATTAAAAGGAAAATCTTGAGGAAAGACTCCCAAAAATACTAGCATTTATGATGTGAGAAGAGGGAACAGAGAAGGTAGACTCAAGTGAGAGCAGAGCGGAGAGCTTAAGATGGTTCTTAGAAGTCAAAGAGCAGAGGGCGCTGATAGTGTCTAATACGATAAAGGCAGGAAAGCAGCTGCCCAGAGTATGTAGCCAGGAGCTCATGATAACCTTGACAGATGAAATTTTAATGAAATCACCTTGAAAAACAAGTCCAATTCAATGCTTCTGAAAAAAAGCAAGGCTTCGGTACATTGTGAGAGTCTCCTTTTAGAGGATCATAGAACCCAAGCTCTGCAAAGTCTGGGCTCAACACTGCCCAGCCAACAGCAATCTGTTGGTGTAGTATTCTAATGAACTCAGTGTTTCCCAAGGTTTCTTGGACCACAGAACCTTTGTCACCGACAACTATTAACAACTCTAGACTACAATGGTGTGGGACATACTTTGGAAAATGGTGCTTTCAAACCAGGCATGCTTCCATATTGAAGCAGATATGAGCTGAAATCTCAGGTATATGGTTACTAGTTGGGTGGCCCTGGATTGGGTGCTACCTTACGAAACACTGAGTAGCTGGGTGGGAGACTCAGTGGACAAAAGTACTTGTTGCATAAGCATGAAGAAAGGAGTTCTGATCCCCAGCATGCACATAAAAGCCAAACATGGATGTGCACACCAGTAACTTTAGTGTTATGGGGAAGAGATAATTATCTCTTTAGGGTTCTTTAGGAATCTTTAGGATTCAGGAGGCATATAGTCTAAAAAAAGCAATGAACTCTAGATTCAGTAAGCAATAGTGATTCAAAATGTAAAGTGGGAGAGGCCTGTATGATAGATCAGTAGATAAAGATGCTATGCCATAAGATCTGAGCTTGCTCTCTAAAACCCATATGATGGAAGGAAAGAATTGACTCCCACAATGTTCTCTCATCTCTACATGCATGCCACATACTGTCATGCACGCATGCACAAACACACAATATACTTTTTTTTTTGTTTTGTTTTTTTCGAGACAGGGTTTCTCTGTGTGTATAGCCTCGACTGTCCTAGAACTCACTCTGTAGACCAGGCTGGCCTCAAACTCAGAAATCCACCTGTCTCTGCCTCCCAAGTGCTAGGATTAAAGGCGTGCACCACCACTGCCCGGCTAATATAACTGTTTTAAATAAGATGGAACACGTGCATGATGGCTTGTGCCTTTAATCGCAGCACTTGGGAGGCAGAGGTGGGTGGATCTCTATGAGTTCAAGGCCAGCCTGGTCTACATAGGAAGTTATAGGCCTGCAAGAGCTACAGTGAGACCCTGTCTCAAAAGTAAATAAATAATAAGGTAGATAAAGATAAAGATATCTAATGTCAACCTCTGGACTCCATGTGTACATGCACATAAATATCCCACACACACATTCACAACAAGGTCAATTAAGAATTCAGTCACGGGGCACAAACACCACAGCCAGTCCCACAACACCCAGAGGAAACTCTACTCCCAGAAGCTCTACCATGCCCAGGATCAGAGGATTAGAGGTGAGGACGACACATCTGTATCAACACTGGGAGTAACTGGGACCAGCAGGACCCAGGCACACAGGAACACCAGTCCAGTGGCACGGGTTCCTTCCAGTCTGTCTGGGCTGGTGCTCTGAGCAGACCTTGGGCAAAAATTTTGCAGCCACTCTCCCAACACCCAGAGGAAGGTACTCTAACAAGCATTCCAGGATCACAGGATCCCAGAATCACAGGATCACAGAGACAGTTTGACTCTGAGGAGTTCTGGCACAACCAGGATCACAGGAAGGACAGGCTCCAGTCAGATTTAGCCAGGGCATGTAGCACTAGAGATAACCAGATGTCAGAAGGCAAGCGTAAGAAGATAAACAACACAAACCAAGGTTACTTGGCATCATCAGAACCCAATTCTCCCACCATAGCAA